>NC_049210.1:18611569-18911569 GCF_013347855.1 Anguilla anguilla
TATCAATTTTTTATTTGCATCCAAAGACAAAATCACGGAGTTTGTGTGTTCACAAAAAAAAAAGAAAAAAAATGCAAGTGTGTGGGTGCAATGATCAGCCAGTTATCCGTTAGTGGCCTGGAGATTTGCATTTGTGGTGCATATTATATAATGCACCACAAATGCAAATATATGCGACGATTATATAATGTTAGAGTTTTATTTGTGCAGGTATTCAAGGTTCATTGTTGTGACATCTTTTAGCAAACCCCCCCCCCCCCCCCCTTCTCGTCCATCCCCCCACAGCCGCCCCTTTAATCTCCACCCATGAGTACCGAAGACACGATTGTGACTATAATGGATTTTTTGTTGTTGTAACAAAGGCTTGTGGGTGTGAACGGCGTGTTTCACTCTGCAAAATCATATCTTGAAACTCATATGATGGTAAAAAAAAAGCACCCCCAAAAAAGAATATAAAAACTCAATAAATAAAAACCCAATCAAAACGCGGTGATCCTCGCCAGTCTCAGGGCTGGTGTGCCAGCTTGCCAAACTTGGCCGATCTTAGGCGACTGCTCTAGTTTCTCTTTTTTTCTTTTCAGTCTTTTTTTTTTTCTTTTTTTTTTCCTATCCATTACGCCAGAGCTGAATGATGGTGATTTGGTTGAGGCCCAGACTGTCTGTGGAAAATTGGGTCGTTGATAAAAACCGTGCTATCAAAGGGGGCTACTCCCTCATTTACATTTAGATGAGTATTGATTATTTATTTACTCAGTGGAGTGAGATTCTTTTCCAATCTTATCTCTCTCTCGTCTGGGCTTGTCACCTGGTGAAAAAAAAGAGATAGAGTTCTTGACACCACACTAAGATAACAGCATTTTGTCGAACAGATAGAACTCAAGAACGGTGCTCTCTCTCCCCCCCTCTCACTTTCTCCCTCTTCTTCTCTTCCCCCCTGGTTTTGACAGAAGGAGAAAGTTTTGAAAATTAAAACTGATGGCTCCTGTGTTGAGGGGCCCAGGTGAAAGGCTCTCAATTTGCTGGGGTAACGAGTCAAATTGGTTGTTCAAGGAATGGTCAGAGTCCCTCCCAGCCAAGCGGCCGCATTTGTCTGGATCGCCTAAATTGTATTGGAAACGGTCTATTTTTATTGTTTAATGAAAGCGACTTTCTCCCAACGTCTAGCAGCAAAGTGTTGCATAATGTTTGTGGTTAGGTGATATGGGCAAGATGAGACGTCAAGCCTAGCTGAGCAAATAAGATCGTTCTTGCCGGTCTCTGTGGACATAGTTTACCCAAGGAATTAATTCCTATATGTGCAAGGCTGAGAGGATATGTTTTTCAAAATTCTTTGTTGTATTAATTTATTCCATATGTATGCACATGTACATACATATGACAATAAACCAGTACTGCTGTTATTTTGCAGTGATCTAGTTCTGTCTCCGCACAATGCATCATTTCATTATTATTAAAGGGAACTGTTAATATTAACTGTTTTAAAATAAAACACAAATCCTGTCCTGGCATCCTAGCTTTTTTTTTTTTTTTGTAGTAATGGTTTTTTTACCTAATATTATAATGGTAAATAGTTTACTGAATAAATAAATAACATCCTTTATACTCAACTTCTCTACGGAGGTGCAGAGGACCATAGTTTTGCTACATGGCTTAAGGAGGCAATTGAATTCCATTGTCTTATAGTTTTTAATAAACTTGCCTTTATACTGTACCTATATCTGGAACCTGGTTACCTGTAGGCAAACCTGGCTGCTGTAAACCAACAGTAGCTAATTGAAATAAAAAATAGATGGCAGATTGGCATTATTTAGTCTTCTTTAGTCTGAGTAATGCTAACAATAATATAGCGATAAGATTGTGCTGTGTTTGACTGTGGTAGTCCATGATACCATGATTAAGGGGTCATGGGTGCCATGAAACTGTAAATTTTGTCAAGGTTACCGAATGATTTTTCATAACACTGTAATATATAACATAGTCTTTCTGATATGTTTAAGAATATAGTTGTGAAGTTTCTTTAAACCTGGTTTTATTGCTATTTACTATGCCTATATACTGTATGCGAAATCAACGTTTCCTGTATTTTCAGTTTTTACCATTAGTTCTAGTTATGTTTTAACAATAGAAATAGGCAAAGGTGCAAATCATGATGAAGTAAAAAATCATTCTCGTTATACAAATATGTCCTGTAATGTAAAACGGACGATATTTGAGAGCACTGCATATCATCGCCTATTTAACATTTTATGATTTTCTGACGGATTACTCATGGGGTTCAGATTGTGACAACCAATTGGATGGTAGCATAGACCATACACGCTCCTGACTAGACCAGATAACGTTACAGTCGGCGAAGCACAGCAGGTAAAACGTCGTACACGGAGCCACCTCCTAATTGGACAACGGGAATCTAAACAGAGAATCCCCTCACATGACCTCTCACACCCAATTCTTTTTTGTTGATGAGTCAAATAACAATGGGGAGCCTGTAAACCAGTTGGATTGGCTCGGAACGGTATTCCTTACGATTCGGTCCCAATCTGACATCCACGCTAAATTGCTCTGAAATCAATGGTAGGGTTGCATGAGTGAGGCTCGTTGTTGAAGTGGCTGCAGACTGTCAATGGCATTCGGCAATTGGGGCCCATAGAGGCGAACAGGTAAAATGAAAAAGGAGGCTCACACAAGAGGACCTCATTTACTCTTTCTAAATTGACACGTATCTTTAGGGATTTGTTTGCTGTATTTCTCATATTTCACCCCAAGTAACTGAGATGTAAGACTCTGGGTAGCCATGGCAATAAAGCTGTGGGTACATACAGAGCATACTACTTGGGTGAGGGCTTTAAAAAACATATGAAAGTCTGAAGAGATTAATTCTTAATCTAGATTTGCATATTAATGCTGATTGTCACACAAGGGGGGAAATCATTCCAACTTTTGAACACATGCATTCATTCAGACTTTTGAACAAAAACAAAAATGTTCTCTAAGGGAGGAACAAACTGTGACCCTGAAGTCCTTTTTTTATTTTTTTCTAAATAATTTCTGATTTTCACAGTCTTCACAAACGATATTTCTGCCTCTCCTTTTCTGTTTTCTCTATCTTTTGTTCTCTCAGTTCATTCAGTATATCTATTTACATGAAATACATATTGAAATATTGCCAGAGGTAAATAGATTACATAGTCATAGAAAACCTCAACAATTACAAAAATATACATTGAAACCAACTACCATATACATAAATCTTTCTCTCACACTCACTCATACACACACAGGTTACTTTTTACAATAACATAATCAATTTAAACAGTTGGATATCATACTGAAGCATTTCAGATGAGTGCCTTGCTGAAGGGTGCAACGGCAACACCTCTGTTGGGAGTCGAACCCACAACCTTTGCGTCACAAGCCCAGCTCCTTATCAGCGTATGATCTAGAGCGCTGCAGCAGGACTGTCTTTTGGTCTAGTCCTCCGATATATTTACCTGCAAGCCACATAGCGTACTGCAGTCGAGCTGGCAGAGATCAGGAGAGGGGCACATTTCTCACTGACAACAGCTGGTAACCTGTCAGTGGCTCTAAGGGAAGGGTAGCCAGGGGGTGCTTATGCAGCGCTAACCCTAAGGAACCCTGGCCGTTTAAGTCCGCCCCAGCCCAAGCAGGACAAAACCAATTGCGTCCCATCGGTGAGGACTCTCAATCATAGTCAGCTAATGGTATTGCCCAGACTTGAAATTGCAATGTCAAGGCCACGGGGGACCACCTCGCATCTTTACCGAATGAGCCGTTTAGCCACCGTGATGAGGGTTTTTCTTATCAAGCCACTTCTAGCCGTTTGTGAAGTGGAGTGGATAGAGAACGTAGTCTTCCTCGCTGCTTTCTCTCGTGGGTTTGTTTTTCTTTGTGATTTTTTTCTTGTATTTCCTTCCCTGCTCGGTTGTGAAATGTAAATATAATATTGTGTTTCGGCTGCAATTTCTTTTAAATTTGCGTGCTTGTTTTAAATTTTGTCTTCCGTGTTTACCTTTTTGTTTTATATAAATTAAGTCGACTCAAAAGCAAAACACCTTCCTCCATATCTCTGCCTCTCTCTCTCATTTAGTCTCTCTCACACTCCTACCCTGAAAAAACCCAACCTCCCTCTCATTTTGTCTCTATCTCACACTCCTACCCAGAAAAAACCCAACCTCTCACAAGCAGAGCTGCACAATAACAATAATTACTGTAATTTGATGCCAGATTCGTCTCTCTACAGCTTGATAGCTTAATAGCCTGTGCCCCCTCTCCTTTTGACTCTGAACTCTTTGGGTAGAAGACTTTTGTAAGTTTTAAGTAGTTTAGTTCACTTTGCTCTTTAAAAGATCTTTTTTCAAGAGGAAATTCTGAACAGCTTTTCTAGAATCCCCATTAATCCTGTCTCTAAGTAGGATATGTGCATCTGTAATGTCTGTAATATATATATATATATAAAAGAAGTTTTAATTGAATATGCTGAAAATGCTTCATTTGCTATTCCTGTCAAAGGCTGAATTCATCTAGTACAAGAAAATATATAAAGTGTGCCTGTATCTGTACACAAGCAGGTGGGTGTGTGCGTTTTGGTGTTACATTACATTACATTATAGGCATTTAGCTGACGCTCTTATCCAGAGCGACTTACAACAGTGTAACCAAACTCAGGATCAAGTCCACTTAAGTCCATTGAATAAAATGTAGATAAAAAGCCTTTACTATAGTAGCATACAGTAAGGAGAAACGAGAGTCTGAACCAAAAATTTTTTTTTTTTTTTTTTTTTTTTTTAAATAGTTATGGGAGAGGGTTTAGGGAAGAGGAGAGAGGTATACAGAGAAGAGGTGCGTCTTGAGTTTCCGTTTGAAGGTGCTCAGACACTCTGCTGTTCTGACCTCCACTGGAAGATCATTCCACCATCGTGGGGCCAGAACTGCAAAGAGTCGAGACCTTGTTGCTGCTCGTGTAGGGGGAGGAATCAGCCGCCCTGTAGTAGCCGATCGGAGCGATCTGGCCGGCTTGTAGGGTCTGATCATCTTCTGCAGATAACCAGGAGCTGACCCCTTGACTGCTTGGAAAGCAAGCACCAGTGTCTTAAACCGGATGCGAGCTTGCACTGGTAGCCAGTGGAGGGAGATGAGGAGGGGAGTGACGTGGGAGTCACGAGGGAGGTTGTAAACCAGACGTGCTGCTGCATTCTGGATGAGCTGAAGGGGTCTGGTGGCTGATGCTGGGAGGCCAGCCAGGAGGGAGTTGCAGTAGTCCAGACGTGACAGTATCATGGCCTGGACCAGGAGCTGTGTGGAATAATTGGTGAGGAGTGGTCTTATTCTGCGGATATTGTACAGGATGAACCTGCACGACCGGGTAGTTGCCGCGATATTCTCAGAGAGTGCCAGCCTGTTGTCCAGCACAACTCCAAGATTTCGGGCACTCTGCGAAGGGTGTAGGGGAGTGTCTCCTAAAGAAATGGGCAGATGAGAAGTGGGAGAGGTAAGAGAAGTGTGTGTGTCTGTGTGTGTCCTTTAATGTGGTATTGAAATGTATCATATGCACAAGGTGTTTAACAGTAGTGACATTTGGGATAAGGTGATCATTGGACCTAGAACAATGAGGGAACTGTGAATGAGACAAGGAGCCTGAGAGAGAAGAGAGGTGTGTGTGTCTGTGTGCATGTGTGTGTGTACATGTGCGCGTGTGTACGTGTGTGCATGTGTGTGTGCGTGTGTGTGTGTGTGTGTGTGTTTATGTGTGTATGGTTTTGTGTGCGTGTGTTTGTGTGTATGTGTGTGTGTGTGTGTGCATGTATGTGTGTATGTGCATGCATGTGTGTGTGTGTGTGTTGCAGCAGAGGACACCTGACAGGCGCTGCCTCTTCTCCTCAGCTGTTTGATGGGGAAGGGGGTGTCTCCTGAGGTGCCTGTGTCAGCTGCTCTCCTCTTCAGTGGAGACAGGTGCCTCTGCGTGGAGACGCCCATCTCTCCAGGCCCAGGCTTCTCACCCCTCGCCCCAGGACCCATCCACACACACACACAGACCTGCCTTCCCCTCTCAGCCACACTGCTGTATTACCCCCCATTCATTTCACTGACCCCCCTGGGGTCACAGGTCAAAGGTCACGCCGTCTTTCATCCTTGTCCTTGTTTGTGTTCTTTAAGGCTTTTATTTGTCACCAACACTTCAAAAATTTCTGTGAAAGGGAACCAAGTGGGAAAAACGATCATTAGCATTGACAAAGCTGAAAAAGCAGAGACATTTGCATACCCAGGCTCACTTGACATGTCAAAACAGTGCTTTCCAATACATGCTCATGCCTTCATTTATATTGGAGTATGGAAAACAAATTGGCATTCACAAACAGTTCTTGTGAATGGTTATGATGATGAAACTGGGACAGCGCAGAATCTATCCAATGTATGTTTAATACACTGACAACCTATATGTGTGAACCTGAAAGGAGATTATGATAAAAAATAACCAATTAATGAAGAATTCAATCAATAAATTAATCTAAGTTTGTTAGTACGAACGAAAGGTATTTCAAACAACAATTCAAGTAATAAAATAATATTAAAACATTTTGTACGTACACATACAAAAATGCCAAGTTACTCACGCATAAAAAGCACTGTCTATAAGCCATTCATTAAAACTTAAAATCTAAAAAATGAGACCAAGTTACAACAAACAATACTGGGTCTCTTAGCTCACACAAATGAAAAAAGCTCTATTCCAAAGCAGTGCTACCCAGTGTTTCCTAAATGTTTCCTTATGTCTCTGTATCACATGAAAGTGTCAAATAGAAATAATTTATAATGGAAATAGTTTGCAATTCAGTTCCGTTACACTTAAAAATTTTGTAAATGGCTATACTATATGGCTATACAATGTTTTGCATCCAGTGCTTTGGGTGTATGAAAACCACATCATGAATAAAATGCATTATTATTATTATTATTATTATTATTATTATTATTATTATTATTATTATTGTTATTTTGTTAAGAAAACTGTTCACAAAAAATATGTTTTATTATTTTATTTCGTAAAATTAATTGTACTATTGTACTTATTTGTACTAAACTTTATCTGACCCACAAACATACAGTACATTAATGGTGCAAACATATGTCTGGATGTGTTTGTAGAATTCAATATTTATTTAATAGGCCTAAATATTTGTAATTTTTAAATCTGCATTAATTTATAAATACAGATTTTTAAATTTTCTAAATTGTAAACGATTGCATGTTTCTTGGAATACGTTTGTAAATGTGAATGTTATATGTTTTTAGAAGAATGTCCCCGTTGGGATAATGAAATATTCTATCTATTTATCTATCTGCGTACAGTATCTATTTAACAATCTGTATTTATTTTAAGTTGCAAATATACAAGAACTTGTAACATTAACTTTCAAGCTCAAGCACATCCTTTAAGGAGCGTAAGTTTTCATCAGCTGTTTAAAACATTAATTTAAATGATGTCTTCTTCCATGAGGTATTTCTTGTTATTCTGCGCCTTGATGTGACACAAACTCTGAATGACCACAGATGGTGAGGATGAAAAAACACAGGGCCATGTTGCATGAACATTGGGCAGCATTGTTTTGGAATAGAGCTTGTCTATTTTGTGTGAGGTAAGATTGCCAATATTGTTTCTTTCTTGTAACATGGCCTCATTTTGATATCACTGCTGCTCACCGTGTTAACTGTGCATTTGACAAATTAACTTGATTTGATACAATCACCCGACTATCGAGGTAAAAGACTATATATGTTATCTGATTTTATTAATAAGCAATGCATGAGTGTCTAGATTATGGTATTGGTATTAAGCTGCTAGTGTGATCATCCACAAAGTTTTATCCACAACACACACACATTTCCAAGTTTGTCTTTGGCTTGGGAAATGGAAAAAAAAAGGTTTCAGGACATTCAGGATACTGTATCGCTTTTGTATCAAGTTCTCCAACAACACCTCAAGAAGAAGCTTTATAGATAACTTGTAGCTAAAGATTTTTCTGCTATCACCTACAACGATGTTGCAGACCGTGTCAGAGCTGGATGTCAGAGAAAGTTGTACAGCTATTTTTTTTAGCTGGAAGTGGTGAACTGCAGTGGCAATCATAATGTGTTAACAGTCAACTAGCCACGGTCATCTGGCAACTTTGATCAGATGTTGTCCAATGGCACATGTAGCTAAATGTCCAATTCAGAGAATTATTGATTGGGGGACGAGAACATTTGAGATGTCAAAATTGGCAGGAGAAAGAAGTATAAAAAAACGCAAAACCCATGCATTAACAAATGACCGCATCAATAGATAATAGCTTAGCACATGAATTATACTGTCAGGAAGAGGGATATGTTAGGAGTCCATTTTTCTCCTCTAAGGGACCATTTCTGTTAATATTCAGTCATTGGGTCACATTTGTTCCATGGAATACTAATCTTAAAGGGTAAAGGGTACTGTACAATGGGCATACCTTTGGGGCTACTGCCCCTGTGACAAGCTATTGTATCTCTGCATGTACAGTTTTTCTGACAGTGTAACAAAATAACACACATAGTGATGTGAAAAGGTACATCTTTTTTCTATTCTATAATTTTACATATTAGAACTAACCCTCATCCATCCCTCAACAAGACTTGACAGTAGATAAATCTAACAACATTACAAATAACACAACATATTTTAGTCTGTCATAATTGACTTAGAAAACAAGTCAACATGCAGAAGCCTTCTGTGAAAAAGTGAGTGCACCCCATGATTTCATAGCTTGTATTTTGGTGGCAGCAATCACCTGAAGTAATACATTTCTGTTTAAATTTACTAGTCTCTTACTTCGTATTGAAGGAATTCTGGCCTACTCTGAAACTGCTTAAGCTCTTTGATGTTTGACAAAATTTGTAAATACACAGTTATAATATCATCTCAGTGAGGTTGAGGTCTTTGGACTTTGACTTGGCCATTCAAAACTCTGATTATTTTCTTTTTCAGCCATTCTACTAACTATCCCGATAGTTATATCCGTGTCAATATGTCAATTAACAAAAGACCACACGAATAGTGAAAAACAGTAATTGACAAACAACTACATCAAATCGTGAAAACCCAAAACATGATTTAACAAACAACCACATTGGAAAGTGAAAACTCAGTACATGAACCTTTAATTTAGTCATTCTTAATGTAATCTGCACCCTTGTGTCATTTGATGTCTCCATGTTTTCTGTTTGATGCTGTACTCTCATTCAATTTTTCCTTTTCACATTGAGCCTTTGGGTTTGGTCTGGTAATTTCACTTTGAAGCCTGACTTGCACCAGCCAATCAAAGTTGTGACTTCCTGGATGAGTTGTTGCTGTACCCTTGGAGAAATTTTGGCAGGCTGGCCACTCCTAAGAAGATTTACCACTGTTCCGAGTGTTCTCCGTTTGGAGATTAGGGCTCTCACACTGGTTTAGTGAAGTCGCAGAACCTTAGAAATGGCTTTGTCACTCTTTGCAGACTGATATATTTCAACAACTTTTTTCTCATCGCTTCAGAAATTTCCTTTGATTGTGGCATGGTGTGCTTGTAGAAACTTTGTGGTGACTATTTCACTCTGATGGTAAGGTTCAATGTGAGTGTTGTTTAGATTCAACAGGGCTGGCAGCAATCAAGCCTGGCTGTGTTCAATCAGCTGAATCTAATTATCAATTAAATTTGGTTAATTGGTTGATTGAGTAACTAAGGGGGCAATTACTTTTTCACATGGGTGATATGGGTGTTTGATCTTTTTTTTCATTAAATAAATTAAATAATAATTTAAAAAACGTGTTTTGTGTTTACACAGTCGTCTTTTGTCAAATATTTTGTTTAAAGATCTGTCACACAATATTTGACAGATATGCAATAATACAGGAAATCAGGAAGGGGGCAAATATATATACAATGTCATGAAAAAGTAACAAGTATAAAATATATTTTCTGTATCAGAAATGTGTTGAATTCATTTTATTATATACAGCATTGCTCTGTATTTAGGTGTTCCATATAAACTACAGGAATTGCAGTTTACACAACTTTTTTTTTTTTACACAACTTATAAATGTAAAAAGGATCTTTGTGAAATATGAGGAAAGAATTCAGACAGGGCATTTGACCCATGCATAGCTATGAGATCATGCATCTCAAAATCACCTTTAACATAAAAACTTTTCTTTCTATAAGAGAGGTAATACACTCTTCTGACCCCTTATAATCTAGAAGTATGCTCGTAGTGTTAACTGAAGTGGTTTAGCGGAAGTCTAAAATAGAGCATTGAGGCAATTATGTTACTTTAAATATGTTCAGTTGGCAAATGTAAATATTCTCCAGCTGGATGTAAGTCGGCATTATGAATGATTTTTCAGCTCAATCTATCACATGGTTTTATTTATATGTGTATTTATTTTACTCAAAAACACAAACAGCTCTCTGACCTTGTACTTTTAGAAAGTGCTTACACGTTCCTCTCGGGAACTGACAGCCCCAACCCAAACACACACACGCAGCACACACACACACACACAGAAAAAAAGCATATTCACCAAACCAGATCACCAGGAACGGCGCGGACAATGACAGTCGGCGAACGGCAGCCAGCGGAAGGTGACTTTACGTTGCGGCTCAAGACTGGGATCCCATTTTTCTTTGTTAGCCAGTCAGTCATTAGCCTAGTTACACATCTGGATCCCCACAGCAATTTAAAGAATATGGACTGTTCCTTCAAAAGGCCCTAATTAGCCCAACTGGAAGGGAACATCTTGTTTTCCTAGCTCCCCTAATGGATTGGACCAAGGTCTTTTGAAATGCAAACTTATCAAGGAGACACAGCTGGGACTGCCCACCCCTCCGAGCACCCATGAGCCTTTTGCAGCCCGTGTCTGCTGCCCTTCCCTTGCTGTCCATCAGTAGACGAGTAAATATAATTTGATACCGGCATTAGGTGTCACTGCCAATTTTGTGTTTATTTCTTTTCTCAATAGAATATGTTTTAGTATCGTCGGTCTTGTTTTTACAGATTGTAAGAATTGAATGTCACTTTAGGTAATCATTTAAAAAAAAATGATTTTCAGCCATGTCATTCTTATATTTTTTTTAAAAACAGAAAAAAAGAAAAAGTAGAAAAAAACTGTCATAGTATGAAAAATACAACACTGAATATGTCTATGTTTCAGATTCAGGCATCAGTAATTGTAACTTTAAACACTGGTTCATGGCATTCTGACATTCAACAATCAATAAAAATGGCTGACATCTAATATTCAGTTGAGGCGGTAAATGCTGTGACATATGACTGCATTTGAGTGCTGTGGGTCATTGTTGCTCATTGGTATTGTGAATCAGTGGGAAGCTCTCTTGAATAGCGCTGAAAGACAGCGACTGCAAAGAAGTCAAACATGACATAATGACATAATTTCCTGTCCTCCAGCAAAACGTAGGTACTGTAGAAGACTGACTGATTGCTCCATAGGTGTTTGAAGCTTATTGTATGTGTATTCAGCATGTGCTTTAATATGATTGTGACCACTAGATTTGACCTCAGACTTTCTGGCACACGATCTTGAACAGGAAATCCCCCCAGAGGGAGTTTGGAGGGGGAGGACAGATTTTCTCGGCACGGCCCAAACTCCAGAACCTAAAGGTCATTTTTGAGTGTGCGAGTTAGTCGCGCTCTTTTCGCTCACTGGCTCCACATTTCATCAGGAAAGAAATGACAGAGTCACTGAGACAGAGAGAGAGAGAGAGAGAGAGAGAGAGAGAGAGAGAGGGAAATATAGAGGGATTCTTGCGTCTCAGAGTTTCTTAATTAGACTGCATCAGTGCTTTCCCCACCCAGCTCCCCAGTTGGTTTCCAGTTGGTTTTCTGGGCTTTTACCCAGATTAAAAACATGTTATCCTCGCTATAGGAAGTGCCCTTTGGGTCAAAGGCATTTTCCTTCCCTCCTATAAAGGGCCACACTCTGCTGACATTTTGGAAAATATTTCCAAAAGGGTAAATATTGCCCAAAGTCTTTGCCCTACATAGAGTGACAACTTTATTATATATTTGAGTGTGTGTGTGTGCGTGTGTGTGTGTGTTTGTGAGCGAGAGAGAGAGAGAGAGAGAGAGAGAGAGAGAGAGAGCATGCATTCATTCTCCTTATTATTCAAGGAAGCAACACACAAAATGGTTTATCATCAAATGTTGCCAATCTTACTCATTTCAGTAAAGGTCCGGCTTGTTGGGAATTGTGCTGGCATAGTGTGAGCATCATGGAGACCCCCCTGCTGCCTCTGTGCGGTCACTGTCTGCTCTGTCATTCAAAGCATCTAAGAACAGGCCTCTGTGTCTAGCCCAGGACTCCACATCTCTGCAGTGAGTTGTGTCTGGGAGTCGCTGATAATTCTGTAAAACGTGTATTTGTATTTCCTCTGATCCATGAAAATAGAAAACTGGAACATATGAAACATGTTCACTGTGTACATGTATATTAATGAATCACAGGCGCATATGAATTTAGGGTCAATGTTGAAAGCTTATATGAGAATTTGGGATGGTCTTACCCTGGAAAGGTTTCATTTGTTTTCTGTTGCTTATGAGCAGAGCTAAACATTTCTGAAACAACATAAAATAATTAATTTTGTCCATGGAAAAAATATATGCTGATAGATAACACTGCTATTGATGTATATATAATGTTTTTATTTGTATTTCATTTATATCGATTACATTTTGTTATGTTTACTCATTTCAATTGAAAACAATGTAGATGTAATATAGAATAATATATATAAAATTGTAGGAGACAGAATACATTTCTAATGTTTTACAGTAAGGCAGTGGAAGGACAAGTCCAGTGTACTTTATGAAGAAGGAGGAATGGCGTAGCACAGTTCTGGATGTATTATAACAGTGTTATAAAGTAGGACTGGTTACAGGTGAAGCATGCTGCATAGAACTTTGAATTTATTTTATCTGCTATTTGCTATTGTTTGTCACTGTATCACAGCATGATAATGGTCTGATTGTAATAGGGAGAGTATATTACACAACAATTTACAAAGCATTTACATTGAATCTATTTATTCAGCTGGATATACACCTTCCTCAAGGGTACAACGGCAGTGCCCTACCTGGGAATCTAACCTGTGATTTGGGTTACAAGACCAGCTTTGCAAACAAAAAAAAAATTGCTTTTACAGATTTCTTTTTCCTGGACCAAGAGGAACATTATCAGTGGCCTAAATTTTATACCCATGGTTTACTGGGAGGCCCATGAAAGGCAACTTTGATGTCTTTGGTTGAGGTTATAAAAGCAGTTCCTCCCAGCCATCAGGCTCCATTTAAAATTGCAATACATTCCTAGCAGAAGCTTCAGTCAACCTTTGGAAAATCTCTGGATTTCATTCTAACCGTGCGGCCGTCGTTGACGGGCGAACAACATTCCGATCTCAAAGAGAATGAGAAGGAAACTTAAACTAATTTCCTCCGTTTTTTCCTCCCCCCTGCCCCCTCGTGCACTGTACAGTTTTATTTAATTTCATTGTGAGATATGATTACATCCGTGTATTTCCGAGCCGGAGAGGTCACCTGAACGCGGGGCTCTCTCTCAAGCCGTTCGGCACGAGAGAAAAGGCGGAGAATCTAATTGGTGCTCCCGGTTCCCGAGGCCTAAATACGGCGTGCCGGCGTGACCTTGGCCCACCCGGAGCTGGAGATGGATGGATCCCGGGAATGTTCACAAACTGCTGGAGCGGGCCCTTTTTGTGTGCCACGAGAGGAGGGAGCGGGGCAGGGTGCGCTGAGCAGGTGGGAGAGGGCGCCCGTGTTCCCCGCGCCCTTTGTCCCGAAGACCGTGTGACACAAACCCAAAAGCGTGTCTCTCTGGTGTGTCTCTCTCACCCTCCACGACAAGCACCAGCGCTTAGCTATACGCTATTGTCTATATTGGTATACTTGCCAAAGACTCCTCGCTAATTAGCGGTGAGACGCTTTAACGTGCAACCTCCACTCTAAATGGGCATTAGGTGAAATGAATGAGAAGGCTAGGAGCGCAATTGCAGCGGATCCATCCTTTTGTTGCCTGTTGGTCTCAATATGCTGCTGGCCATAGCACTTTAGCTTTGGCTTCGTTCTGAATGCCCTGACTGTGTGCACTGGTGGACAGGATGGGGGGAAGAAAAAAGGAGCTTTTTCAGCTGTGTTCACCTAAAAGGTTGACAGTAGTTTGTTTTGGACAGCATTTCTGTTTGAGGAGAGGCTGGGGGCACGGCCACCTAAGTGCTTAAAAAACAAGTGCGATTCAGAAAGAAGGATTGTTTTCAGGCAGAGAATAGCACGTCCTGCTGAAACCATGACTTTGTTAGAGGATTTGGAAGGTCCACTGAGAGAGGGGGGGGGTGTATGGGGGGGGGGGGGGGGGGGGCACCACTTACGTCTCTGGGGGATTCCACAGCCTTCGAAAGCCAGCCGAGCAGGAGGCGAACACACTGCATCTCCTCATGTGTCCCGACTAGGTACGACCCAGCACTGCTCTTGACCCCACATTAAATTCTCATTATCTCTAATTAAATCAGAGCTGTGTTAGCGAAGGAAAATAAAATATCAATTAACATGATTAGTGGGTTTTAAAAAAAGAAAAAGGAAAGAAATGCGTAACCGTTAATCGATGTTCAAAATCGCTCGATATCTGCTCTGTGCCCCTGTTCATTTAGAAAATTTCAATACCTTTTTTGTTCGTTTTGCTATTTTTTGTTACAGTACTTCTATAAAAAAACAAAGCCTTTGTTTTTTGGTGTAACTATCTACATTTATACAAGCAGGATCATTACAACCAACAAATAGAAAATGTGACCATAGCAAATAGAGAAGCTGATTTCTTGAGTTCCTTACAATACTGCTGAACCCATGCGTGGAGTATTTGCACATAATGTGTAATTACTGGTATAGGAACAATTCAACTGTCCTTAAAATCCCAGATGTTCTGTGGAATTGTTCACAGTGAAATGCTCAGTGCTAAATTGACTTACAGAGTACATATGGTCCCTACTGGAATCACTGAGCTCAACCTATAAGACCAACTTTATAAACGTAAACATAAACTAGGGCACATTTTGATTATGCGACACCAGAATGCATTATACAGTTATCACACCCCCCCGCCCCTCACCCCCACCCCCACCAACCACCTTCAGCCAATCCATATTTTTATGACCTCATTAAGAAGTAGTTCTGTTTCTCACCAGGTTTGTTGCTCTTTTTAATTAATTTCGGAAGAGGTTTTGGAATTGTGTTATCATATCAAGACGCTATATATTATGTCCCTGTCGAAGGGACCAGGAGGCTTCTGGCACATCATGTGATTAATGTCACATTGTGTGTGATGTATTACTTTGATAAACTGCTTCTCGGGGTCCACTAATCAACATTTTTTAAATATTACACGTTTTCTAATGGTCGCATGTCTGAGTCCATCCTTTTGATAGATTAATTGTCATGCGGTCATGAACCAGTCAGCTGAGATTACCTGTAGCTCTGAAGACGTATCCAACGTGTGATTTCGGAGTCAAACTTTGATATGTCTTCGGATTGCTTGACGTTTGCGGTTTTTACAGGTGTTGTTTTGACAGCCATATCGGCTCAGTTTAGAGTATCAATACCATACCTGGGGGGGAGGACAGAATACACTTTTGTATGATAAAATGTCTTGTGAAAGGTAAATGAGACTGATATATATATATGTACACACACACGCACAATTTATATATAAATACACATACATGCACACGCACACACACACACTGGTACTGGACAGAAAATGAAAACGATCAAACTTATAATTGTGCCTGCAATCATGACTAATCAGATTTTGTTATTAACTCAAGAACCTCTCTTTTAGTACAAAACATTATTTATCCTGACTTTCCTGTTTTAAATGACTGTTTTCAGGCCTATAAGTTAACTTAACTCCACTTAACAACGTGCTGGTCTGTATGATTAAATTTATTTAGATTTTTTTCCCCCTTTCTCTAAAAGGGTTATTGTAAGCATTACACATTGGAATGGAATGTATTTAGTACTGGGGTGACATTAGTGCAAAGGAAAAAAGGGCAGTTTGTGAGTCATTTATTTTTATCTCTGAATATCTAGATCAGGGTAATACTTGCATTTAATTTAATGTCATGCTTGAAAGTGATTTAGCAGATGTATAATTTTCTCAAATAATCATGAATAATATTAATGTCTTCCTTTTGGAGTGCTTTTGCCTGAATACTTGTAACTGTTTGACTTTCGAGATGGATGTTTGCAAATGTTTGCGCCGCTGGTCATGAGACCGCTGGTATTTGTATACTTACTGATTGTATTTTTTTCTCTTCCCCTTTGAGCTGCTTCAGCCTGTCTGTGTCCCATAAATGGGGTATGGGTGTAACTCTGTCCACTGAGTGCTTTTCAGAAGTTCAGTATTGCTTTGAAGAGACCGTCTGAACTGAAGGCGCTGGCAGGTCTGTATTCCACACTGAAGAGCCAAAGGGTCCTGTCTGGTGAGAGAAATCAAAATTCAACCACCGAAAACCTTTGGCTTACCTATGACTGAGGCTCCTCAGTCTTATTGATTATTTTAATTATTATTATTATTATTATTATTATTATTATTATTATTATTATTATTATATTCAAGTAATAGTAATAAAGTATCATTTATTTATGCATTAAGCAGGACCCTTTTTACTTTTTTATTATTTGATTTACCCATGGGAACTGAAAGATGAATGTAACTCACAGTGAGTTACAGCAACAGCAGAATCCTGCTTTGGAACTGAACTACTTCTGTAACCACTACACCACATTGGCCATGTTGCTGCTGGTCTGAATCTCAACATTGTTGGAACGTGCGTGCTGTTGTACTCCTTCAAAGCCTTCAAGCTACATCCATGGTAAATTTGAAAGTAACCATTGGTTTTCCAAAATGAAATATGACTTTTGGAGATATTGCCCATGCAATGCAGCATACAAACATAGTATCTTTTTTTTCTGTAACTGTTTTAAGACAAACATGCTGTTTGCTGTTTGTAAAGGTCTATGTATTTGCAAACAGAAAAAGAAATCTGAAGAAGAATTTGTTAAGAGGTTAATTTGATTTGTGTAACTGTAGATTCTTGCAGCGCCTCAAAGGCCTATCGCCTACCCAGACCCCCCGCCGCCCCTCCCCCCCCTCACCCCCCCAAAAAAAAAAAAAACCTGAGGGGAGTTATTTACCATTGATAAATGTGCAATCCCTTGGTGAGTTCAGTTCCTCAGAAGTGGTCTTGTTTCTGTCCTGTTTCCAATAAGCATGGCAGGCATTAGCCAAGGCTCGGGTTTCCCCCTGATTTACAAACAAACAGGACGAGAGCCAAACCCCCAGGTTACGCGGGGAGTGTCTGGGTCGCGAGGTTGCTCCTGGAAGTTCGCTCCTGTCTTCCTGTTTACCGTGACCTGTCACTCAAAGCGCCGAGCTCCCCCTCAGCCTCGGGAGAGCGCAATCAGCGCCGAGCCGGCCTCATCAGCCCGAGGAAGAGGAGGGCGCCTGAGAAAGAGGAGGACTGCGCCCTCAGCTCTGCTGCTAAGCCCTGAGAACAGCAGATACAGCGCTCGGTGATGGACAGCCACCAGCCGTCCATCATCTTCCAGTAATTATCACTCAGTCATTCTCTAGACAGGAAGTCACCTCACTTGGAGCGGACATTTTTTATGTTTTATTTAACTATATTTAACAAGCACGTTCATTAATAAGTGTGAATTTGCATTTTATGTCTGATTTCACGTAATTCTTTTTATGTTCTAGTTTATTATTATTATTATTATTATTATTACACACCACTCAAGTCTCTAGTAGACCTGGGTCAAATATATAGCTTTAAATATTTTAACCATTTAACTTTAAATTGATATGTGAAAGAATAGTCTATCAAGGTTTGTAGGGAGTTGGTTAAAAACGGCATTGTGGGAAATGTTGTTTGATTTGAACGGTGAGCTCACAGTGGCTGTGAGATGGCGTGGGATAGCGGATAGCGGACAGGGGGGTACATCAGGTACAGGGAGTTTTATCTGGAATTTCGACGCGTTCTCTCGGCACGCTTAAATCAAACTCTGCGATCTCGAGCGGGACGGAGCGCGTCTCGCAGACAAGGAGAAGCCGGTCGCTAGTCCTCCGCGCGCGGCGGTCTCTGGCTCAGACAGGACCGCGCCGCGGCCCAGCGCAAAGAAGCGGAGCACGCGCCGCAGATCCGAAGGGCGGAGCCGAAATGGCCGCCGCCCGTCCCTGATAGCGAGCGGTCAGGCGGTCAGGCAGGGGGTTGGGCCAGGCAGGCATGCCCACCGGAGTGCAGAGATGCTAAGATACCTTCGCCGTGTCGCACGGGATAAAGCTGAAAGGAAGAGAAAAAGGGAAGAGGGGACAAAAAAACAAAAAAAGCCCCATCGGTCGCGAGCTTCCCTGACCAAAGCTCAGAGCGCCTCCCGCCTCGCTGCCCGCTGAGGGCGCCGTCGTCTGAACCCCGCTCTTTGCCGAATTCCGACCAGCGCCAGCCGCCATCTGACGTCGCCTCAGATGAGTTACCTCACCGCCACTCTCTTTATTCTTTGGCGGCCTCAAGCTAAACAACAGGGTCTCCCAAGCTTTGAACCAGCACCCTCCCCGCAGCCCCCGCCCCCTGCCGAAGAAAAACAGACTGAAAAAAAGGAGATAAGCCTTCTGAGGCGAAATTATCGCACCGCCCGACGTCGAAGCCGAACGCTCAACCGACGACATGGGATCCAACTGCCACTTCGGAAACGCGCAGTGACAAAGAGCAGCGCCTGTCAGACTCCTTTATTTCAGAGTCCCCCACCCCCCCCACCCCCCCAATCCCCCCAATCCCTGAAACTGAGCACACTCCAGTTCCAGAGGAACAGAAGTTGAGAAACTGTCTGAATCTATTTGGCTGAAGATACCCGTTTCTGTAAACAGCAGCCATTTCTCCTGGCGAGGGGAGTGAGCGAGCGAGCGGGCGGGTGTCGGTTCGCGAGCCGGCTCGCGGCGGCAGGATTTACGCGCCGGTGCCGCGGGCGGAGGGCGGGGCCGGCGGGCGTGAGCGCGCCGCCCCACGCCCCGACGGAGGCGCGTGTGATAGCTGGCTCCCAGTGAAGTTTGACTCGGCGTGTCTGGAAGCTGTCAGACGCGAGCGCTCGGAAAAGGTCAGGGCGGATCGGGGAAGATAAATGGTGAACCACGAGGACAGCTGTTCGGGGGCGAGGATGAGGACGGGCCTCCGCCGCGAAGAGGGCCGGGGTCGATCCCTACGACCCGGGCCCCCGACGAGGCCCCCCAGCACCCTCCTTTAGAGCCGGACGGAGAACCAGGCCAGGGCTCCTCCCCTGCCTCCCCCCCCACCGCCCTCCGTCCACCCCCCCCGCCCCCCCATTCGGACATCGTGCTCCATAATGCCCCTAATTGGAGAAAATGATAAAGAATGGCGGTGGAATTAATACAATGCCTTCTGTTTAATAAAGCCTGTTAACTGCGTTTCTGGAAAACGAATGGGCAGAATTATCAGTATGCTTATTGGAAACGTGTCATTCCTCGTTAGTGCGGGAACAGCTCTTTCACTCCCGGCTTTTTTCCGCCCTCCACCTATCGGAGGGGAAAGGGCTAATGGCTTCTGAAGGCAGAAATCGAAGGCGATCGTAGGGTCCACTCGGAGGAGGAAAGGCATATGTTATCTTAATTCCAATAACCCCGGGACACGAGCGCAGAGCGCTCTCCTCCTCCCCGAACGCACTGCGTTATATGAACTCGTGGCGCCATTATCCCGCATTAAGATTTGTTACGGCAGCCGATTGCAGGTGGCGACGGCAACGGCGGGCAAAGCAAAGGCAGCGTTTCTCCATCATCGTTAACGCGGGCGGTGCGTTATTGGGAGTACAGGGGAGGCAGGGAGTGGAGTTAAGGTCACGCAAGCCATTGCCTGGCGAAGCCTTCTAACGCTTCTGCCGTTTCTACCCTCTCATCACTTTAGGTGACGGCGGCGCTGGATCACACTTTAGGCAACGCTGCAATGCGTCCATTGTGCCTTTCTGTTTATTGAGTCATGTGACAGTCATTTGTACCTGTTATCAAATATCTGGTGCCAGTCATTTGTACCCGTTACACCCAGCATGCTGAAAATATTTCAATGGGGATAGCGGCGATTGAAACAGACAGGCATTAATTCTGTCAAAATGAGACGTGGTTTACCTTAACTTCAAATTAGTAAATTTGTCAATTGACAAGTGTTTTTTTTTTTGTTTGTGTGTGTGTGTGTGAGTGCGAGTGTGTGTGAGTGAGTGTTTGTGAGTGTGCGTGTGTGTGTGTGAGAGTGTGCGTGTGCATGTGTGTGCGTGAGTGTGTGTTTGAGAGTGTGCGTGTGCATGTGTGTGTGAGTGTTTGTGAGTGTGCGTGTGTGTGCATGTGTGTGTGAGTGTGTGTTTGTGAGCGTGCGTGTGTGTGCATGTGTGTGTGCGTTCTCGCAAAAAATGTCAATGGAAAACTGAGAAATATGTTTCTGCGTGAACCGGAGAGGTGGCGGTTAGGAGTGTTGCTGGGAGCGCCCTCAGGTTTGAGTCTGGGTCATGAGTGATGGTGCGGTTCCACGCGTCTCGCCTCCGGGCGGTTCCACGCGGCGTGGAACGCGGGCGCGCCGCGTCAGGGAGGGAGAGCGGGCTCCCTTCCCCTCTCCCCGTGCCTGCGCTCCTGACTGACAGCTGTCACGCCCGCCGCCCGCCGGGCCGATATCCGTCTCCGTGACGGACTTCCATCTGAGGGGGCTTTCCTGTCGAGGCCGGCGGAGGGCCGCGTAATCCGCCGCCCCGGGCTCCGATACGGGGCCGGCCGCCCGCACCGCTGACCCCCGCCAAAACGCCGAAACGCGCGCTCCTCGGATTACCGAACACGGCGGCCGACGCTGGCTGGCCGGCTGTGAAGGGTTAATGAGAGGGAAGAGGGCCGACTTTGACAAACTCGCTCACGTCACCACTCACAGAAAATACGGGGGAGACGTTAAAAAGTAGCGGGCGTTTATGACTTAGCGTGCGCTTTTACCGTTGATTTGCGGTGTTGTTTTTTCGGGTTATTTATCAAGCGCAATAACAAACGTTAGCCTCTAATTGATGTGATCTTCTTTTTGTTTTGTTTGCAGGCCGTAAACCAACTTTCATAATTGGGACATTAAATAAGCTTGATTTTTATCGTCTCCGTTAGAGGGGTTACACTGTGCACCGAGGAACTTTGTAAAAAAAAAAGAGGAGCGTGATTTAGGCCCGGTCATAAGTCTCGCTGCTCATTATTACGGCGTGCTACATAAACGCTGCACTTGCTGAAAAAAAGTATTCGCGGGGTTAACAGCAGAGGTGTCCGTTTTATCGCCGCTTAAGAAAAAAAAAAAGCTAACATCTCTGGCGTTCACAGGTAGCCGGCGAGAAACAAATCAAGCGCCGTCTCTCTTTTTCAGTCAATCACTCATTGTTCCGGATCGTCAAAAAAAAAAGCAGATTTGGCTCCGTGGTGCGCTAGAGTGAGGTAGCCGTGGGATCTGCGAGGGCTTCCGGCGATAGCCTCAGCTCACCGAGCGCACAGTGCAGTTCCATTCCTCCCTGTTGGCAAAATGTTAAATTCATTCGCTGCCCTGAACGCGACCATTCCTTATGCATTTAGTGAGCGCGCAGTCCGAGAGACATTTCACTCAGAACTCAGAGAGGCATTGTGTATTATTCTCTGAGGGGTTAGTGCAACACATATTTGCAAAAAAAAAAAAAAAAGGAATAAATGTTCGTGAATGATGTTGACGGGGCTGTGTTGAGTCCCAGGCTTCGGGAATTCTTTAAAGCCGGGCTGGCGCGTCCAGCCGAGACCCCCGCTCCCGGGACGGCCCGCCATGTCTGACAGCGCAGAACTGTGTCAGTCGCGCCGGGCGAGCGCAACGCCATTTCCCTCCAAATTCTAGCGTGCTTCTTGGCCCGCCTCTAAACCCCCCCCCCCCCCCCTTGCCAAACCTTGGACTACTTCGGGAAATTTTCAAATGACGCTCATCATTCCTGGAGTCACTCTTACAAAGGAGGGTTGGTACGATGGCGTACCTGAGAGTACCCCCAGTCCTTTTGTGCTTTGCGTTACTTTGGAGATTTCAACAGCGCAAAAAAATGTAAAGGAAGTAGTGAAATGGAACAATGAAATGATTATGTTGGATTTTACTGACTGTCTTTGGCTGTGCAGCAAGAGCAACTGGCTCTGTCCAGGGGGAGGTATGACTAGGGGCCATCTAGTGGCAACACAGAGTACTGCAGCATCGCTGGGGAGCCGCTCAGCCCGTCGGTGAGGGGCCCAATCATTCAACAAGCCTGCTGCAGTAAAAAAAAAAAAAAAAAAAGCACATTCCCCCTCCTGTCCACGCTAACATTCAGCTTACTCTCCAATATCCCTCTAAAAGTGTTGCATTCACTGAAGTAAAATTGCACCTGATGATTAACACGAGTGGTTTGTATCCATCTGCACAGTTGTTAAAAAGCCCTGCACAATCAGAGCCTGCGCGTCGCTAGCCCCTGACTATACTTACTTTACTGCCCCTGCCGCAGTGCTAGCCCAGCACTACCTCATCACCGCTCCCGCTCTGTAATATAAGACTGAGCTCAGATTTATGGCGCACGCTCAGAATTAAGCAGCATAAATTACTCTTATTTACTCTGCCGGTGATAAAGATGCTGTCAAATAAAGTCGTTTGAGCATAATTTTTATGGAACAAATGAAATTTGTTATCAGGAAAATGCAGGTCAAGTTCATCAATTAAAGTATTTCTGGGTACCCTCCCCCGTGCACCCCCACTTCCCCGAAAGGTCCCGTGGAGAAAAATTGCTTCGGCAAACAGATTAATTTCATTATTTATTGAGCATAAAGTACCGTCGTGTCACATTTAGCATGAGTAGTCAGTTTTGCTAATATTGACACAGCAGAAATGTAGAGCGATGTTTTAATGCCTTGCAGTCCTGCCATGATCCGCTTTTTAATGTAATGAAACTACAGTGCCAGCCTCACATGCCGGTGTTCAATGTTCGAGGCTTGAGGATTATTTCCTGTTTATTGTTGCCATTTGCAAGCCCTGTTACGTACTTTATTTGCACCGCTGGCTATTCCTCCCTGGTCTCAGGGTGGAAAATAACTGAAATGCATGTGAAAGTATGAACCTGTGTAGTTTGTTACCGCGTGACCCTGATTTGAATTATTTTAAGCTTTTTACATTTAATTTAGAATAGTTTACTTATCTGATATATTTTATATACATTTGCATGTCAATTTTATTCAAATTTCTCATTAAGTTCCATTCACCTGAATCCTCCAGAAAGGCTCCCCTGAGAGTGGATGGGACAAAGGGGTAATGACAGGGCGGCAAACACCCAAACAAAGAGGAGAGGAGGAGACAAAGATTAAGGAGGAGAGAGAAGGGTAGAAGCTGAAAGAGGAGAGGAAAACAGTGAAAAAAGGATTAGAGGAGTAGAGAGAAGAAAAAGAATGAGAGAAGAAGGGGCTGAATGTGTGGACCTGGAGACTTATCCTCTGAGGGCTGGTGTCTGTTCGAGAAATCTCACGAGGAAAAAAGGAACAAAAAATAAATAAACCCAACAGGAAAAAAAAATCAGAAACAGACAGAAAAAAGGGACCCAAAGCTGAGGTCCCTGAAGCCGTGTTGCTCGTCAGAACGCTTAACTGGACTGGGGCCCGGGGCCCCTCCGGCCCGCGGCTGACAGCGCCGTCATCAGGGGCCGTCTCAACGGCATCGCTTCCAATGCGGCCTCAAACGCTCCTCCACGCACCCGCCACAGCACTAGCGCGCTGATAAATAATAAATCAACGCAAACAGTACAGTGGGGCGCTACTCATTTATGTATAGCTCGCATTTATTCACTCCTTTATTTTCATTTTCGTCGCATGTTCTCAGCTTGGCGTTTGCGTACCGAAGACGACGTGAAACGCCTCGCGCGGCTCCTCGGAACGTCAGCTTCAGATGGCAGAGCTTTAAAAAAAAAAACTCAACACAATAAAATTATCGAAACGCGTTACCCGGGTTACCCGGCGTCGACGGCGGCCATTTGAAGAAACCGGTTCCGTCGACGCGGCGTGGAGTACAGCGGTGGGTTTCCGCCCGTCTGGGGGCTGACGTAAGCTCTAATTAGACGCGTGCGTTCCCTTTCTCCCCCTGCAACGCGCGGCGAATCCGGCACGCAGTCCCGCCACGGGGAAAACGGGGAAGCTTAATTCTGTCGCACCCTCTCTGCCCTCCGGGAATTCAGTCAGAACAGCGTAAACTTTGGGTAATGATGGGTTTAGACTCGGGTTCTGCCTTCGCGAGCGGCGGGTCCGGCCCCTCCTTTTCTACCAGCGCGCGGGAACAGATCCAGGATGCAGATTCCCGGCACCATAGACGTCATAGCGAGATGCGGGTAGCGGTTCGTTTTGAGTTCTGATTCCAGTCATTTCGGTAGCGCTTGAAATTTTCAGCACTTGAAAGCGTGTAGAATCAGGGATAGCCTACTTAGCGAATGCTCAGAGCATTAACGGCTAACTGTTAATCTGCCATGAAAGATCAGGCTTGAGCAACAGAGGGAGAGAGAAACGAAGGAGTTAAAAATGAAATAAAAAAAACCAAACGCCGTGATCCTTGGAGCGAAGGAGGGGAGCGTCCACAGGAGGTGGAAAAAGAATGAGGTTCGAGGAATGTTTTAAAGATAAAAAAAAAGAATGGGGTAGAATGAGGGAAAGAATAGAAGTTGAATATATATTTCACATGATAAGAGAAAGATGAAGCGGAGGAAAAAAAGATTCTATTACAGCCGCGACAGTTACAAAAGTGCTCCTGTGTGGAGTAGCCTCAGCTGGAAAGATTGATGCCAAGAGGACTGACCTTGGCTTGGAGCAGGAGTCGGTGATGTATGTATGAGCATCTCCTCGGTAAATGGACCCAGATTTGTAGCACTAATATACATGGAAGCCCAGTACCAAACTCGCCATGGCAATAAATCAACAGCCACTTTGGGTGTCATTTCTGGTTTATATTCTACTATTGTTCTATCGCTTTAATTCATGTCACTATCATGTGTTCATCTGGAACGGTTTTCTATAATTTTCCGCCGGAGATACCTGACAAATCCCATCAAATTAACAAGGTGCATTAACCGTATTGAGCGACTCCCCTGGCCTCTACGATCCACCCGACCAGAGAATGAAATTCCTGAGAAGACAAACCCCACCCCCACCACCACCGCCACGGCAACCCCCTGCAGTCGAGCAGGCCCGATGTGTTTGTTGTGATCTTTTTTACTCTTTCTTCGGTCTTTCTTTTCGGTTACCGTCGACGTTGCTTCGGCGGACGGTCAATCCTAAAACCAAAAAGGCGCGTTGCCCTGAGAGGAGAGAACAGAGGAGGGAAGAAAGCTGGTGTGTGGAGGAGAAGAAAAGGAGGAGGTGGAGGATAGGGGTTCGGTGGGGAAAGGGGGGGGGTACCTGTTGTTCAAGTCACATTTCACAGTTCAGCTCTGTAAAGTTACAGCGCCTCCAGTCCAGTGCGAGCGAGGATTGGATTCAGCTTGCGGTCATGGCAGCTCCAAACACTGAAGAACAGAGAGTGTGAGGAACACATCCAGCCTTGGGCCTGCACATGACACTCTACAGTCTCACTTCTCATTTATGTAAGGACAGATAAAAGAGCTTCGGCATCTTTGGGGGGTTATGAGAGCTTTGAATCTCTTTTCTACAGGCATTCATTGTAAATATTGTACTTCTAACAAATTTCTAAGTTACAGTGCTATATTTTTGCTACATCTTGTTAAAAAAATTGCAATTATAAATAAGTAATTCAACATTAGTAATTAGAAGACATTTCTTCTCTACTGTATGTGTGTGTGCATGTGTGTGTGTGTGTGTGTGCACGTGTATTTATTACATTATATTTATTTAGCAGACGCTTTTATCCAAAGCGACGTACGAAAGTGCATATCATGGTCATTGGACAACTACAAAACACAGGTTCAGTAAGGTACAATACTCATTTCGTACAGCTATTTATACACATTTATGTGTATGCATGATAGAAGGCTATGCACAGATACATGCGTGACAGTCGTTACAGGAGACCACTCTTCTTCTGTGGTAGTAGATGCTGGCTAATGAAAGTGTTTCTCTTTTCCTTTTTTTTTATATAAGCCCTGAAGGCCTGTGCAGATGCTGGCTCCTAACTGCACCCCATACACGCCGCAATCAGAGCTCTTCCCAAATGCCACAATGGGCCGCGCATAGCGAGGCTGAATTAATGACGGATCACGGCCACAAATCTCCATTAATGATAAAGCCGGGGTCATTACTGTGATCCATGCCAAATTGATTAAGCAACCCATTTCTGTGGCAGTCTTCTGCGAGGGACTCTGCGTACGCGTCTCACAACCCTACGCTCGCGCGGTTCCTCCGCAGAGCCCGTCGCTCAATGGCCGTGCGGTTTCTTTACGGTCGCGCGGCGTCGATGCGCGCCCGCGCGGTTTTTCTTCGAAGGCGCGCCGCCGTACGGCCGCGGGGTTTCTCTCCGCAGAGCGCGGCGCATCACTCCCCGCCTTCAGGGCAGACCTCTGTTCGGCCGTGCCCTTCGTCTAACGGGCACGTAACTCCGTACCCGCGTGGGTTTAGGACGGGGTGCACTGCTCTGCCTCTGTCCCTCCAGTTTTTTCTCTACAAAGCAAACAAAGCACTGCTGTACACCGGTGTGGTTTCTCTACAGGCCACACCGCCATACATCCGCACGGATGCTCTGCAGAAGACCCGGCTCCAGTGTGTACGCCTGCACGGTTTCTCCACAATGCGCAGCGCACTGCAAGAAATGATGGTGCTCATATAGCATTGCGCGCTGTATACATAATGTATAAACATAATGCTTTTTTTGAATAAAACTGTCAGCAAGGGGGAAGGAGGGAGGGAGATGGAGGTGATCCATTTGTACTTGTAATTCTTTAAAGGCGGTCTGCAGACATTCTCTGGAATTATCTGCCGTTATTTAATAAGAGGTACAGCAGTGTCTGGACGCTCTTCCTTGAGTAGAATTTAATATTCCTAAGCTAAGACTAATGTTTGAAGGGCCTGGCTCCCCTTGACTGCTCTCAAACTTGGTGGAATGCAGATTGTCAGAGCCCGCATTGTCCTAAGTGGGCCTCGCTGAAGAGGGTGGGGGGGGTGTGGGGAGTGGGGGTGGGGGGGTGAGGGCGGGGGAAACAAGGTTAGTTTTACACGTTGATACATGCTTCCTATTTTAATTCATTCAATTTGGTTAAAGGTGAAGGATGCGGGTGGATATGGAAGCAAGCAAGTGCTCTCTGCTTTATCTCCACGACGAGCTCCATTTCTCTGTTTGGGGTTTGACAGTAGAGTACTTAAAGAACCGACCCCCCCCCCCCCTCCCCATCCCCGCCTCCCCCTCCCTCAAGATGGAGTGAAAACCATTTCTGAAGGAGCCTGATCTGCTTTTCTATCCGCTTCTTCACCGTAATACAACTTCCCCCCTTTTTTTTATTTTTTTTTGCTTTTTGTGGTATGTCAGTAGCGGAAAGGGAGCATATATGGCATCTATTAAAAATGATTTCAGCATTATTACAATGTATACATCATTGGAGCCGCTTGCTATGGGCAGAATTAGGCAGCTATTTCTATTATTGTTATGTTTTGCTTTTAGCAGTCTGTCTAAAATGGAGAGATGGCTGATGGGAAACAGGGAAAATATGAAGTGTCCGTTGAAAATTATCTGCGCATTATTAAAATATATACATCACTGAAACTGGCTTGTTATGGGCAGTATGGACAGCTATTATTACATTTCCTCTTTTTTAGCTTTTAATACTATGTCTATAGGGAAGAGGTGGACTGCAATAGCAAGCATAAAGCATGTAATGTGTCTTGTGAATATCATTGTATATATTATTAAAATATATACATCATTGAAG
Source organism: Anguilla anguilla (assembly GCF_013347855.1). Classification (NCBI taxonomy): domain Eukaryota; kingdom Metazoa; phylum Chordata; class Actinopteri; order Anguilliformes; family Anguillidae; genus Anguilla; species Anguilla anguilla. The sequence goes on from NC_049210.1 coordinate 18,639,620, forward strand.
GTGCTTGTTATGAGCTGTATCAGGCAGCCGTTGTACGCGTCGAGGCGATAGAGAAATAAAGCCTTCCGCGGAGCGAAGGAGACGCGCGCGTGGATCCCGCGATATTTATACGCTCCTTTTGTCACGCGTTCGGGTAATTACGGACAGGCGACGCGTTGACCTCTCGTTTCGGGTACCCGACGCGGCTCCATCTCTCCGAGCCCGGCTCGGCCTCCCCCTCCCCCCCCCCCGAAAAAAAGGATTTTAAACTTTCTGTCACCGTCCCCAGTCCCCCAGGCGTTCGCCCGGGGCCCGGCGGGGGGAGACGTGCTATAAATGTCTGCTCTCTCCTAATGGCCCGGGCCAGGCGTGGCCCCAGCCCCATATAAATTTCGCTCCCGTTGCATATTTCATCAGAGATGGATGGCACCATACATCCGCGCGACCTGTCACGAGATGTTGAACCCTCCCTGTTCTGGCGTTCGTAATTCATTGACACCCCAACGCACGCTTAAATCTCTCGCTAATCACAAGTGATCCCACTAAAGGTAATGGCTGGCCCCAATCCTCCCCCCACCACCCCCACCCCACCCCCCCCACCTCCTACCGCCAGCGTTAAATCCAGCCCCCCCGCCTTTGACTGTGAGATGAATATGTGAGAAGATTTTATAGTGGAAAATGTGAACAGCACACAAGGTTTAAAAGGCTTTTGAAATTTTGGGTGCACTTTTTGAGTGATGTGTATTTTTTCCACAATCATAGAGGAATGCATTATGTCATATGGGTCACCCCAAAATCACCTGGGTCTCTCTCTCTCTCTCTCTCTCTCTCTCTCTCTCTCTCTCTCTCTCTCTCTCTCGCTTTTTCTCTCTGTCTCTCTGTCTCCCTCTCTCTCTCTCTCAACATCTCCCCTGCATTCACTGCCCTGCACAGGTATCTCAGGAGAGAAGGTAGCTATAGACCCGGCCACTAATCAGAAGGCCAGCACCAAATTCTGGATCCGACAGAAACCCATTTCAATCGATCCTGACCTTCTCCGAGCCGGCGACCTTGTGGAGGAGAGGAGCCCGAGTGAGTATCTCCCTTATTTATGTCCTGTGTGTAGACGGGACAGGACGGGGGGTGGGGGGGGGGAGTCGGGCCTGGGGGGGGGGGTGGGGGGGGTGGGGGTTAAAGGGAGGGCTCTGCTGCAACGAGCTGTTAATTCAGCAGCGTTAACTACCCAAATATATCGTTTACATTTTTTTCTATTTATTTGTTCTTTCCCTTATCACACGGATCATGGTGTTTCATGGCTTCCCATTCCATTTTAAGGGACTGAAATCGAAAAAAAACAAAAAAAAACAGCTCATCACTTCAAAAAAAGCCTGGAATGGATATTATTTATCAATGAAATGGGTCTACCTTTTTTTTTGGATAATATGTATTTCGCACAAAGCAAAAAAGCGAATACATGTGCGAGAAAGACGGGTAGGGGGAGGGGGAGGGAAGGGGGGAGTGGATCTTCCCATCCCAGGCCACTCAGAGCAACCCGGGTTTGCACACCAATCACTTTTAACCTAAAATCACCTCCTCGCCATCCGCAGTAAACCCCCCGATAAGACCCCCACCCCCCCCCCCCCCCCCCTTAGTCCTCACGTCGCCTCAATTTCAGCGTGCCGCACCAGTTATTTAATCAGCGTTACAGTCTCCTATTCACGCTGTATTACCAATTCTCTGTGTGATTTTTATCAGTGCAGTGATGTATGTATGAAGCAGATGTTTCTGGAGGGGGGGGGAGGTGGCGGGGGGGGGGGGGGGGGGTTCGGAGAGCATGAATGAATGAAATATTAGGGCTCTGGAATGGGAGCCGCAGATATGGAATTCTGGGAGCACTGTAATATGTTTGCTTTCTGCACCTTATCTCGGCAGACAAAAGTCTACCTTATCTGGGCATGCTCGCCGTGGCGTGAACACAGAACGACTTCAGACCTTCCTTTCATTTCCTTTCTTTATTTATTTGTTGGTTTGTTTGTTTGTTTGTTTGTTTAGTAGGAACGTTTTTAATCAATTAAAAATGAAATCCCGCATTTTCACCGTCTATTGAGGCCTGTTCCGAGAACGTCATTTTGACCTGAACGCAGCGGCGTCGATCAAAACGGATAACAACAAAAGTGCTAAATCGCTAGCGCGTGTCCGGTGTACGGACAAATGCGCACAAGCAGAAATAAAACGCACAAAGAACCGTTACACAAGTGCAGCACCTGCTCTTCCGGTCAAGTGGACTAGCTGGCATTAGAAGCCTGCATGTCAAGCCTTCCTCCCAATGTGTGCATGTGTATTTTCCTGTTTGCGGTGATTACATTAGCCCGGTATAATTACATATATTTGATAAATTCTAGAAATTCATATGGGTATTACTATTATTATTATTATTATTATGATTGTAATATGATTCCGTGCGCGGGAGATTCGCGGCGAGGGCGGGGCAGAGGGCGTTGCTCGGCGGGCAAACGCGCGGCGGCCCGGGCCTGGAATTACGGCGGCGCGCCGGGTAATGAGGGCGGACGGGGCGGAATCATCACTTCGCATCACAATAATATTATCCTTCGCCCGGCTCCCCGAGCGTCCTCGGTGACGGTGTGACATTTCCATTTCACTTGAGTTTAATCTCGGTCCTCTAAATAAAACCGTAGCCCGCAGGCACTCCCCAATCTGAGCCAGCCCTATTTTAATCACATGGAATTAAATAACTGCGCATTACCACTGCGCTGGTTCTGACAGTAGGCACGGCAAGTGGATTGCACAGCAAAGTTACCCCCCCCACCCCCCCACTCCCCCCCCAAGTCAAATGAAGAATAAAAAAGACACAAATTGGAGGACAAAGAGAGCACCAGAATGACAAGAAAACTACTAGCCTCTATATAGATGATTCCAGATTCATTACGCTGCAACAAAACAACATTTTTCAGAACGGTTTGGGCTCTTTATTACATTTTATCCCTTGATCGCATCGCTTTAAAAGGGTTGGCCCTATCTCGGTTTTTTTTCCTTCGCTTCATCTGATGTAGCAATCAGCGCTTTTCCTATTTTTGAAGGTTTGTTTTCAAATTTTTATATCGTAAAGGAATTTTTCTAAGAAAGAACTACGAAAGCACAAAGAATGTGTTAGAAAGATAATGTAATCATGCAACCAGAGAGCTATGGGAATATCCTTAAAAAGTCTTTTCCCAAGTCACTTATATTCTTGTGAGATTTGTTCATTTAAAATGGGGGAAAAAATGGGTGTATTTATATGTAGCTAAACCAACAAGACTAGTATCAAGGCAGCTGGGGCTTGTTCGAGAAACACCAGTGAGAATTCAAACAGCAGATACTGCAAGCGCGCGCTGACGTCCTTGACACAACATCAGCAGCGTTTCCCAGACACGCCACTATACGCTACCTTTTTGCCCAATCAGCTGGCTGTTTAGTGAAGAAAGACGGAAGTGACACAAAAAAACTGAGCCACTACATGCTGTCTGTCACGGACCGATCCTAAGGACTCACAAAGCATTTTTCCTTTGCCAAATACAATAACACAAGATGGCTCCACCTCTTTCTAGGTTTATGAAGCCCCACCACAGAGCTTGAGCGAATGAGGAAGATGCAGGAAGGGAAAGGCAAGGGAGCACATTCACTTCACACACATTTAGCATGAGAGGAAATTTGTGTTCATTGCCTTTGAGGGAGTGAGGAGGTTGTTTATAGTAAACAATAAAAAATATTAATACCGAGAAAGTAGGCCCTGGATATGAGAATGGTCTGTGTAGGAGAGAGGGTGGAGGAGTCAAAAGATGTAGAAGTTGTTCAGGGTGAGTAGGTAGACAAATGTCTATGGTAGGGGGATGGGGGTCTTTGGAGGAGGAAATGGGGTGGGGTGTGCTTGAGATGCTCTTAACCTCATTCTGTGGCTTCCTCAATTTTGCGGAAGAATTTGAATATTATACTTGGGCTTGTATTTCAGTAAGGGTGATTTTTTTTAAAGATCAGTTCCACATAATTTGATGCTGTGATCACAGCATTTTTTTCCCAGCTTTTAATTAGAGATGGTAAGAGCAAGAGCTTCGAGCAGATAAAAATGTAGGAAACCAGGAGTTCAGATTCATCTAGGTTTACAGATCAAAACATATTCATGTTACTTTGCCTTTTCTCGCCCTCCCTCCCTCCCTCCATCCCTTTCTCACTCTTTCTCTCTCTCTCTCTCCTCTCTCGTTCACTCACTCCCCCTCTCCTCTTTTTTAATAGTATGCATTGCTCCCTGCAACCCAGATCTCCTCCTAGATCTCATTCCTTTGTTGCACTGGGGCTGAACACTATGTTAACCTAGTAATTGGCAGTGGGCCTTCCCCATTATACGGTTTTCTATCGAGCGGTTCTACATGACTAGTTTAAGAAGATGGCATGAAGATTAATGAAGGCAGGCCTAATACGGGAGGGGGTACCTTTCTAGCACTTCCACTGAGGAGATATCACGGCTCAGCCACACCGCCTGACTCCTTCGCCTTTCCTTTCTTTCTTTCTTTCTTTTTTTTTTTTTTGCTTTTTTTTTTATATTGCCTGCTTTAACCTGCAACCCCTGGTCCTCCACTTCTGTGTGGAGAGCTGCCTCCGCCGCCGCCGCCGCCACCGCGGCCCGGCGCTTGATTGATGCCGCTCCGGCAGTCACTCTCTTCCCTTCGAATTGAAGGGCCGCCGCTCCGGAATAGATTTCCAGCGCGATTCGGGGGGCGCCTGCGGACGGGGAGCGGGAGAGCGGCCGGGGGAGCCCTACGCGCAGTTTCATTTTAAAAAGCGGAAAAAAAGGGGCTAGCTGACGTTTTCGTTCATTCACTCGCCCCGGCCTCGGCGAAGGCATCCCCGTCGACCGAAACTCGGTTTTTTCGGACCGGCGCGTTGCTCGTTTTGTTTTTTTTTATTCCGCGTTTCGCATCGGTGGGAAAAGTTTCGATAAAAACAAAGCCAAAAAAAAGAGAGAGAGGTCTGCGCTCAGCCGAGGGACTCTCGGGCCGTTTCCATGGGAATGCACCTGCATGGACGATTACAGGGAGTCTTAAAAACGGAGAGATTAAACATTTAAGACCTCTAAAAACCCGTAAACTATTCTTAGCTCTTTAGTCCACATGCATTCTTTGTTAGTAGGTGCCTTTTAAATTTAATTTAATTAATTTATTTACTTATTTATCCCTCCCCCCCTTCTTACATGTTATTTTTGATTTGAGAACATTTCTCTCAGGCACTCTATAATCAGATAAATTAACCAGAGCTATCAAAAGATTGCAATAACACTCACAGGCTCTATAAACCTGAGTGCCAGGACTGCGGTGCTTTTATGACGGACATCGGTGCGGGTCCGTGATTTATCTGCATCCCCCCGTCCCCGCGGACCGCACTTAGGGCTCTTCCCATCGCCTCCCGGGATGACCCCTCCCCCTCGCCCAGGCCAGGCATTCGCGGATGCACGTTACCCAAAAACGGAACATTTTTAAATGCAGATCTGAAAACAGGGTGTTTTGGGGTAGGGGTGGGGGTGGGGGTGGGGGGTCACTAGCGGAATAAGCGATTACAATGAAACATGACCCTCGAACGGGGTTTGGCTGTCACAGCAGCAGAAGTCAGTTGGTTGGGGGGGTAGGGGGGAGGGAGGACGGCGTTATTGAAATTAAATTGAATGCACATGTGGTCACGAAATGCAACCGCCGTCTCTCGCGTAGGTTTGTAATCAATATTATACCGCAACCTCGTCGGGCTGTTACTTTAATCAGCAACAAGCATACTCCCTCTTAATCGTTTACTCCCAAGATGGATGTTTTGAAGGAGGGGGCAAAACACACGTGTTCATACAGCTGTGCTGGACTCGGCCATATAGGTTTCAACAGAGTACTTCTTTATCATCATAATGACCATTTTGTAATTATTATTAATTTCAGATGATGTAAGAATTTCCTTCAGGCCGTAAAATTTCTGCTTATTGTCTGTAAATTTGCGAACTAAATCTGGTCGGTCATCCGCAATTTTGTTCCTTGTCTTCCTTTTCCTGTGTTTTTTCTTCTGTTTTTTTTTGCGGGTTTAAACATAAGCGAAAGACGTGACTCATAAGGGTGCCCAATCATACACCGCCTATTGCCTCATCCTTTTAACAAATACGTTTCATAGCCCTATTAAAAGGGGTCTTCATCCGTCCTGTCAAAAGGCAGTCTAGCGGGGTTTTTTACTTTAATTACACTATCCAATTAAAAAAAAAAAAAACCTCCGCGTGCCTTGTTCTGATTCGCCTCTCCTTGGGTTTGAGTGGATATGACATTTACAAGGCTCGCCTTTCAAGCAGACAATGGCGTGATTGATGAGGTGCAGACGCTATGAAGGGGGCGATTGCCATGTGGAAGCAGTGCTTAGTGCACTTTGATTTATTTATCATCTGTGTCTGAAACAAGACGGCCCTGCTCCCCGGCCTCCTGCTGCAGGGAGGTGCGGGGCGAGGAGGTGCGCCGTAGCCTTGGAGTCAACAGGGAAGGGCTTAAATAGAAGCGGGGGGAGGAGGGGGGGGGGGGGGGGGGCGGGGGTCGGCGTATTAAAACACACCATACAGGCCTGCATTACCCTTTGATGCAGAGGATGTGGAGTGGAGCGTGGCAGCCTTCTCCTGTAATCATCAGCAGGCTCAGCGTGGACCCTCCACCGCTTTCTCCCTTTCAGGTTTTACAACGTGTGTAATTATCACCGGCCGCTCACCTTGTGAGCCGCGGTGTGCGCGTGTTTTGGTTGGACGGCAGACCTGCGGCGCTTTTGTCCATCAACCAAGAAAATCTGAATTACAGATGGAGATGTCTTAAGAGAAAAAAAGAAAAATGTTCTCAAGTCTCACCTACAATTTTCATTGATAATAAGCAGCGACAGACATTTTGATTGCTGGTTACTCACTGGCTATGGGCAATTTTAATGCAGTAGTTTGCTTTTAGTTTGAAAGACTTATGTATTACAAAGGAAAATATAGGGTAGTAGGAATACACTGAGTAATTGTCATGAAGCGTACAGATGAAAGCTGTGATTACTTCATGGTTTAAAATAAGAGGAAAGAGAATGGAGGTAAACTGTCTCTGTTGCAGACCTCAGATTATATGACCCAATGTCAAGAAACAGGCCTTTTCTTGCAATGGCACACTGTAATCTTATTGGCCAGTAAAATCCAACCACAGACCAAAATCAAAAGGAGAAAAAAGCAGGATTTTAAAATTAATAAATATGTTCCTGATCAGGCTAACCCGCTGGCTACCTAACTGAACTATCTAGCTGGTTGTTCAGCTAGCTATGCAATATTCATTCAATTACGTCAATTAAAATCATACAGCAATTTTTTTTAAAAAAGCTTATTTGCACTCAACACAGACAATTTTGTTCAATGAAAAAGCTTTGATGGTGGTCTCTATATACAGACCTCCATCAAAGTTTTGAAACACCACCTGTCCACCAAGACTGGCACATAAAATAATTTGTTAATATGATAATTCTCAGGGTGGCACAGTGGTGCAGTGAACTGTCACCTCACAGTAAGAAGGTACAAATCCCAATCAAGAACTTTTCTGTGTGGAGTTTGCATGTGCTCCCAATGTCTGTGTGGGTGTTCACCGGGTATTCCAGTTTCACGGACCCACAGAGGTAGGCAGTAGGCTAATTGGAGATTCTAAATTACCCATAGGTATGAGTGCCTGAGTGAATGGTATGTGGGCCCTGCAACGGGTTGACGATCTGTACAGGATGTATCCCTGCCGCTCACCCGCAGGATCCTGGGATAGGCTCTATACCCCCCCACCCCACCCTGCCACTACCCTGACCAAGAAGAGCTAATAGCCTGTGATGAAAAGCTGGTTGCTAAGGAAAGGTTCTGGTTATTGCCCACAGTTGACTGAACCTGTATTGATGCTGGCATTTTGAATTCAAGAGATTGCAGAGAAGATTTTTGAAACCCCATAATGGGTGGAGCCATGCTTCTATCAGATTTTCACTCATTTGAATCGTTTTACTGAAGTCAAACTATTACTACTTTGCCTATTGGTGCAGGGATGTGACTTGTAAAAAGTTCCTTTAGAGACCTATATCACTCTTTAATGCAGACCGCAAAACTATGTGATATAGTGGCAATTGTTTGTAACACAACACAGACTTTGCAGCCTGCCACTAAATGTAATGATGGCATTCTAGCAAGAGTGTAGACAACAGCCCTTTTGTTACATTAAAAAAATGTAGCTCAATCTCCCCTTGTTTTCTTAAAGGGGATATGTCATCAGGAAATTTTGTGTACAGCAACTAAAATTAATCATTTTCTTTTGTGCTCTGTTGTTGTTGGATACAGCTGTTTTATTTGTGTGTGTGGGTGTATGCACATATAATGTTTAGAATATTTTTTCTTGATTTGGCTCTGTAATCCAGAATTTTAGATTTGTAATCAAACAATTCACATGTGGTTAAAGTGCAGATCCTTAGCTTCTGTTAAAGGATATTTTAATACAGTTTAGTTACACCATGTAGAAATACCAGCACTTTTTTATATATATATAGCGCCCCATTTCAGGGCACCATCATTTTTGGGAAAAATGGCTTCACAGGTGTTTCTGATTAGTCAGGTGTGTTCAAGTTCTTCTTTAGTGTAAGTACAAAAAAGCTTTCAGCATCTAGTCTTGATTTTTGGCTTTTGATTGCCTTTGGTGTCTGTTATTGGCGTTTATTTGCATAAACACCAGAGTTGTGCCAATGAAAGTCAAGAAAGCCATTATCAGGCTAAGAGATATGAAATAAAAACAGACAGAGGACACACACATATATATATATATATGTATGTGTGTATGTGTGTGTCCTCTGTCTGTTTTTATTTCATATTTTGCATTTGATGACTAATGCCTAATTTTGCATTTAACTGTATATATTTATATACACAACATGTGTGTGTGTGTGTGTGTGTGTGTGTGTGTCCTTTTTGTGTATACATCAGAATACTTCATTTTCTTTTCTTCTGGGTCTGTATGCTACCTTGTCCCACATGATTTCCCCACTGTACCCCCTCATCCTGGTCCCTACCCTACAAAACGAACCTTCACAGCAGAGACAAAGAGCTGACCTCCTGTCATAGAATCAGAGCAATAAGTGCCTCCATTTCCCAAGACCCTCCGCCAATCGCAACTTCATTAATGTGATTTTTCTTGCTCGCTCTCTCTGGAAAAAAAGGAAGAGAAGGCTGCCAACTTTATTACCGTGTTGTAACTTTAAACTTTGTTGGATGATGTCATTAACTACTACGCTAGACCACTCATGGTAACTCTTCGGACCACTCTTTTCACCCTATTCCTCTCTCTTGGGGTTCAGGTTTACTTTGGCTGGATGGCATGGACCTTATTGCTGACCTGTCATGGCTGCTGAGAAATATATAAAATGGCTACAGCAGGAAAAAAAAAATTCAGTGAATAGTTTGAGAGATTGAATAGGACATTATCAATTAATGTCAGATGCAAAGTTTCAAAGTTTACACCCACCCTTGCCCCATCCCTCTCAAAAGATTCTTTTTCTGTGGGCAAAACAGTCATAATATTAAAAATATCTGAGCTATATGCTGCTTATGAGAAACGTTTTGATAGGATCCAAATAGTTTTAAGAACACTAGAATTGTATGCCTACTGCATTTGGGGATCGCAAAAGAAGTCTTAAAAACACTATAGTAGTTTACAAGCTTGTTTGCAAAATGTAGTGTTTTTACTTAATATATTTAATATTGAGGTAAAGACAAATCATGCATTTTACTTGCTTGGTCTTCATCAGTGTATTGCAGCTTTTCTTTCCCACCTTGTAGATAGAATTCAGGTGCTATAAATTGAACGGAGAACAGGTACTGAACAACCAATTCAATTAGATATAACAGTTGCAATCAAGCAGGCTACAGAATCATTCATGCAAACATAGTGTTCTGGAATAGGGCAATTGCAAAGTATGATATTGATTCAGTAGTCACTCAGAGAAACTCCAGAAAAACAGCGATAGTATAATTTATTTTTCATTCACAGAAATGAAAATACGCACTGCATTTAAACTGTGTGCTTACTTTATGCGCAGGCTGATTGTCTCACATTTACTGTCGTACTATCAGTCCAAACGGAACATAAACATACAAATTTGGGAAAGGCATTTATGCGAGAAAATATAAAATCACCCCTAGGACAACTGAACTTTTATAAAAGCCTATTTCACGAGCTCAAAAATAAAGCGAATTGAGAGGGAAATTGTTAAAGAGGACTCGATGCAACACCCCATTGACATTAACGAGGTCGTTCTGTCAGTAACGGAGAAAAAAACTCTCTTTGTAATGAAGCTATTCTTACCCTAATGAGGAGCTACATAAAAACCCTTGTCAGAGTTAATGAAAGACTACTTCTCTCTCCGCAGGTCTATAAGACACCGACGGAGAATGGCAAGTGTGAAGTGGTTATCGCCATCATTTCAAATTGTGTATTTTTTTTTTTTCATCCCCTGCTCGTATTCTTTATATTCTTTATATTTTCAATAATCCATTTGTCGCACCTCATTGCGTTATTAGAATAAGCTTTCGGCTCTGCGGCAGAGGGGAGGCTGGGGGGTGGTATCTCCCTTCCTTTTAAGCTCTCTCCTGTAGCGGTAATGGTAACATCTTGATCGGAACATATTGAAAAGTGCGGCTGCATTGGGGCCCAGTGAGCCGTGATGCGCTCGATGTGCTACCTGCAGACGGCTAATCAGCTTCGCCTCCGACAGCTCTCTCTCTCTCTCTCTCTCTCTCTCTCTCTCTCTCTCTCTCTCTCTCTGTCTCTCTGTCTCTCTCTCTCCATCTCTTCCCTTCATATCGCACTCTGGGGGTTCCTGTCCAATTCCTGTTAAAGCTAACCCTACGTGAGCCTCGGCTTAGCCCGAGAGAGAGTACAGTCAGCTCACACAATCAATCAATTTGGTCAATTAATTTGATTTTTTTTTTTATATTGTGGTCTTCACATCAAGTGTCCTAGGGAGCTGAACAATAAAAAAAAATACTCACTGATGTATCGTGTACCCATGCACTGGTACCAAACCCAGGCTTTTAAAACCAAACCCATCAGCATCTAAAAGGGGGTTACAGCGCCTGAATAGTTTGGTCCCTAAAGAAGCTCCCCATAACCACAAGCTACAGGACACTGTAAGTTTGAGCCTGGGCCATGCAATTAGACTGTGACTGGGAGTACCTGGCAGTGAGACACAGGTGACTTCAACCTGCCAGGGGTATGGTGGAATTAGGTCTGCCATGTTGGCTCCAGTTGCATTATTAGTCCCTCACAACAATGTACCAGGCAGCAGAAAGCTAACAGTTGTTGTCATTGGGATAGGCAACTCTTCTGAAATTGGCGTTAGCGCACCTGTAGTACCATGTGGTCAGCAGTGTGGAAGACACTCACAAACTGGGGACAGATTCCCACAAATAGTGTGAAAATAGTAAGAAATAATGAATCTAAAAGGGCCAAATTTGGCCTACTACTGCGAGATTGGTTGCTGGGGGGGAGCTGGGGGGAGATGGGGGGCTGGATAGGGCCACAGCTATAGACGCGAGGCACACCACTGGCAATCTTACATTTGCCTCGTGTTATTCACAGACTCAGAGATTGCTTTTGTTTATTTAATCGAGACACTTCCAGTCTAGAAGGCGTGAAGGCCCCCGCCACACCTCCTTGACTTGGATCTTTAATGTGGCACCTGGGACCGTGCCAAACCCACGTGTAATAATTTAAATCCCAGGTGTGACTGCCGTGGGTCTCTTCAGCCAGGTGAGCATCCTAGAAATTCACTGTAAAAACGTTCACCCAAAAAAGGCATCCTAATGTGTTAAAATATGTATGCTGACCGTGAAGCAGGGAAGCAGTGGAACGGCAACCCGGTATCCAGCAGCGCGCGGCTGAGAGCAGTGTTTGGTTTAGCGGGTCAGAAAGGTGTGCAGAGGGTTGGGCCCGTGAGGTGGGGGGTTGGGGGGATGGGGGGTGGGGGCGGCGGGGGGCACGGGGGTGCAGCCTTTGTTGTTTAACTGTTGCTGCTTTGGCAGCGCCGCCCAAGATGAGGAAGAAGTGTGTGTACGTGCGTGTGGGGCGGTGGGGGGTGGGGGGGGTGTGTGTGTGGAAGAGACAGATGCTTAACAACCCCCCTGAGGCCTCAGCTCTGGCCCTTATCTCATCCCCCCACCCCACCCCCATTTGTAGGGGTTGCTATAGAAACTGACCCAACTCTTGAGAAGATGAGCTACTCTGCATTAGTCTAGCAGCTATTAGCCTAACGCCGCGGACAGGGTCTGAGATCTCTCACCGCGAGGGGGAACGTGGGAAACAGGTGGTGCTGCATTTAACGCAGACCCACATCCTTAAAAGCAGACCCCTCTATTTTTATTTAGTGCGACCGCGCCATTTTTGTTAATATCAATCAAAGCTAAATACGTTTGGAGGCGTGTGCCATAGACGCGATGCATAAACGGTTAATAATCTATACTGAAATGTACTCTGCATGGATAAACAAGAATGATGCAGGGGGATATGTGTACCGTAGCTGTTCTGACATGTGTTGATCAGACAGCTGTTTCTGCCTTTTCTTCCAAGGAGAAACATCTGGCGAGAGTGGCTCCGCCCACGGTTAAACGAAAGGTTACCTCTGGAACTGTTGTCATCCTGCAGCCTTACAAGAGATACGCGCACACTGGTGTGCACCTAAAATACTCAAATATGCAAATAAAATCTATAAATCTATAAATGAAAACAACCAGTAGAAGGAAGACAGAGGCTTGTTGGAGGTACTTGCTTCATTTTAACATTTCATTACAAAAAAAATCTACATCTCTTTCTTTGGGGGTGAGAGGGCATTTAAGAAGGATTGGAATGGGAAGGTCAAATAGAATAAATAATTAAATGAATAACACTCATATATGACTCTGTCTAATGTGGGACTTAACTAGCTCCTGACATAGTAGCTTCTGACTCCATTGTTGTTGTTTTTTTTATTTATTCTTCCTCTTCACACTCCTCTTGTTTAAGGTGATACTAATTGAGAGCTGCTTATGGGAAAGGTACAGAACTGACTGAAATCACTGCTTTTGTGACTGTTCATTTTGCAAATGAAACTATCGTTTTTATTTAAGTATGCAGCAATGCTCCCTTGGCAGCTGAGGATGCCAAAAAAAGCCAAAAAGCTGTTTCTCTGAGGTTGTGTAATGATACGAGATTGTGTGAAGAGAGATTCTTTATTTAAAAAATTCAGTGTGTGTGTGTGTGTGTGTGTGTGTGTGTGTGCATATTTACAGTTGCGTGTGCGTGTGGGCGTATGCAGCAGTCCAGCCATGAAGGTGTTAACAGAGAGCATTACATGAGGGCTGGGGGGAGGATGGAGGAAAAAGATGTTTACTTTTATTATGTCTAATAGGTAAATTCATGTAGAGCTTGTGATGAACAATTACTTTAATAATTGAGCTTTCTGTGAAAAGATTGATTGCGTAAAAGCTGTTTTCTGTTGAAAATCCATTAGTGGAAGCCATTTCCCCCCCACCCCTTTTGACATATTGTCTTCGTATTAATTTTTATTTCCAAAGATGCATGTTTCTTAGGTTCAGTGCCGCAGAACCTGTTCCCTTCTTTAAAAGAAGGGATTAAAAAAAATAAATAGATAAATAAATAAAAAGTGTGAGTAACCACTTCAGGGGCGTAATTGATTACAGCCAACTTGCTAAACTCCGGGATATAACAGCGTCCATCGGGGAATGGAAAACATTTACATACGTTAGCTTCCGCCGACTTATTGAGTCTCCCAGTTGATTTACATAAGTATTCATTAATATATTCAACATTGAGATAGCGGGGATGGTGACTGAATTTGAAAGTGTTTGGTTTTTCGAGCGGCCGGCCCGTACTGTAAAAGGTGATGAGAGTGTGGGGCTGGGCTGTCAGTGCAGGACAGAGACCCGCACAAAATACGCAAGACATAAACCAAACACACCGCTGCTCGTCAGCGTGTTCCTAACATCACGTCCCAAATCAGCCCCGCGTTCTCGTCTCAATCAGCCACCGCGCCGCATGAATACATTAACATACTAATTAGCCTTCAATTAGGAACTTCACTGACTGCTCCTTTTTTTTCCCCTTCTCTTTTTTCAATGAGTCTTTTTAAAATAGATTGGACATTAGCACCACCAGAGGCTAATTTATCAAACGCTTTAAAGGTTTTTTAATTATTAGACAATTTCTGTATAGGGAATTTATGTTAATGATTAGTGTATTGTAATGATGTTTAATTAACGTATTATGATAAAATGCTGAGGCTTCTTGTGTTCTGACCACTAATTCATCTGAAGTCAGAATATTAAGGTGACGTCGGGAAGAGCATACCCCTAAGAAACTACAGTCAGTGATTAATTTGCCCGCAGGAAAATACACGCTTTACCTTGTTATCAAAAGCCAGACTTCCCTTTGTTGAGGTCTGAGATTGTTTCTTAATCAATAGCGCGGCTTCACTCCCAACTTCAGCCATTAAAAATGAGGGTCCCTTGAGGTGCCGATCTGAGTAAGGACTTCGGAAAAGCTTTATTGAACAGCCGAGATAAATGCTGATCTTCAGCGTTTCTCCGCACTGTTATGAGAGGGTCCATATCCTCACATACCCCAGGTTTTCACATAGAAACGGAAGGGGGACAGGGGGATTCTTTCGAAAAAGGAAAAGGGAAAAGGGCTTAATGAGAAACGTGCGATTGAAAGTCCAGAACTACGTGCGGGCGGTACCTGTGTGCCTGTGTGTCGTTGTTGGGGAGGGTGGGGTGAGGAGTGCGGGTGGGGGGGGGGGTAGGGTGCGGTGTGCGCTAACTCCCCTCCGTCTCGGGAGTGTTGCGCCGCGGCGTCTCTCGTACTCTCCCGCCGCCTTAATTAGCACGTGCTCACGCGCTCATCACGCCGGGTCCGGAGGCAAGCGCCGACGACCGGCTGAAGGTTAGCTCCGCGGCAACGCCGCTCCCTGCACCGCAACCTCATTCACCGACCTTCACAGGCGACTCTCCAGCCCGGCTCCTTCTTGCCATCCTAAACACAAGGTTTTTTTTTTCTTTATTTTTTTCTTCTTTCTGCTCACCTATTAAAAAATGTCTGATCTTCTCTTTTTTTCTTCTTCTTCTTCTTCTTCTTCATCATTTTCAGGTCGGCCCTCGCCCCCACGGGTGTCACGCGGGAGGCTAAGTACCCCGATGATTGATTCCGCGGCGTTTCCCAGCACCGGTCGCGAACGGGGGAGTTGGAACTTTATTAAAAAGGGATCGGGGGTCCGGGATGCTTCCCCACCTGGAGGAGATTCGCCAGGCCCTCCCCGCGACAGCTCCTCGGCCACCTGCACCACCCCCCCCCCGGCCCCCGCCTACCACGCGCCATTACCGAACCCTCCACACAGCAGGCTCCGTGGTCCCTGTTGCCCTCTTCCTGGGCCCTGTGTTCTCCCTTATACCTTCCCCTTTACCTTGGTTGTGCAATGTTCAAGATCACGTATTTCAGCAAGTGTGACTGTGAGCCTCTGTATTTCGATGGTCAATGTGACCGTGCTGAAGGTGAGCGAAAAGGGTATACTGCTGTCCCCCCGTGTGTGAGAGATGGCCTGAAGTGAAGAAGATGGGCCCGGATGGGGTTATGATTCGCTGGCAGCCATTTGCCACACATTCAGTGCATTAATAGTTTTCATGCCTGATATATGTTATCCAGTCACTTAGCTTTTACTTGATACTGCAGTCTTAACAAAAGAACTGTCACCGAGTTCTCCAGAGGGCATTACGGAACAGCAAGGCAAACAGATACAACATGACACAGAATGGACAGAGAAAGACAGAGAGAGTGGCAAACATCAATTAAGCACTGACATCAAAGACAGTGAGGTACAGTGTATGAAGATGCTCAGGTTTATGTAGCTGTCAATTATAGTAAAGAATTGCAAATGTTAGTTGCAAAGCCAAAAATGGGAATCAACCCCACATCCTTCTGGTTACAAGCTCTCTTTACTTCGCAGTAATCTTCATGCCATTTGCGCATGTATTACAGCCATTTTGAAATAAACATTTGCAAAGAGTTAAATAATAAGCATCAGCATTTTTAAATTTTAATTCATTAAAGATAGAAAAATAATACGAATTTTTAATTAAAACAAAAGGATTTGGTGGCCAAGTTTCAGTGTAGACTTAGCCCATTAAGTTGCATATCAGCATTTACACATGTTCTGGTACTGCTATGTATCAGTACTTTTACACGTGTTCTACTACAGTTGTTTATCACATTTTCTAGTACTGTTGTGTATGAGCATTTTGTCTTCGCACATGTTCTCTTTACTGCGACTGAGTTCAATTCAGAACCCGTCCAATCAGAACTGCTCACTCTACCCTACAAGAAATGCTCAAACCAGCCTGTGGTTTCCAGACTGCATACTGCAAACAGAATTCAATACGGTAAACAAAAGAAAGAGCCACTTGATTAACTGCTGTTCTCTGCCGATGACAAGGAGGATTAAGGAGGTCACAACTAGTTTGATAGGGGTTTGAATCTTATTTTGTCTGCAATTCTTTTTTTTTATAAACACACTCTCTGTGTATAGATTACATACCCATATGACACATTGTCCAAATCTGGCAGTTCAGCAGGAGGCTGAATTTGCAAAAAAAAAAGATTGGGAAATATAAGCGTGCATGAATAGAGGCTTTTTCCCATGATGCGGCCTATCTTAGTGATGTCTCCAGGGGGCGGTGCTTAAGAAGGCCTTTCTGAGCACGTGCAGGACTGCAGAGAGATCAGAGAGGGAGCGCGGCTTCAGTTTCGGAGGGACCCGCGCCTAGCCAGGCAGTCTTCCCTGCATTCCAGCTGCACATCCCCACCATTTTGTTTAAGCTCCGAGGTTTTATTAGCCATGAAAATATTCCGTATATTTTTATGCCTTCGGCTATAAAGCGTAATGAAAGAGGGAACACCCCGCGGTGCATAAAAACGGCGGAGGTTTTAGCGCAGTCGCTGCCCGTCCAGCCCAGTGGATTCAAGGCCAAAAGGCTCACTTTTATCTTCGGATTCTCACATTAACCTTCCATTAAAAATTATCTGCGTTATCATCACCTCAGATTTGGGCCCAATAAATCCTGGCTTTATGAGCCGTCTTAAAGGCGGAATTACCGCGATGTTGTAGTTTAAGTAACATATGTTCCAATTTAGTGACATCTACTGGATGTGACGTGGCACCAGACATCCATTCACATCACCGTCATCCCGCGGCGCTGAGTTGCCCGTCCGTGAGGTGCCCGCGGATTTTTGTCATCAGGGAAGCACATGGAGAGCAGGAAACAAAGGGTTCGGGGGTTTTGTGTGAGGGGGAGGGGGTTACTGGGGTTGTACGAGGAAGTTCTAAGTTACCTCTCCACAAATCAATCCTGTCACTGAAAAGTTATAATGACCACTGAAAAGTATATTTACTATGCTAATAACATACATATTATCTAATATTTAATCGTATAGCATGCAAATAAGAATATATTGATTTATTATTATATTACAATGCTGATGTCTGATGTTTATTTATCTTATTTTTTATTTTTCTGTCAGTGTATTCTTATGCTATTTGTTTGTCAGTATTATTTAATGAAAAAGGTAACAGTAGTAATGGTGATTTGTCTGTTGGTGAACGGTCCTTTTTTGGAGCATATAATATCAAGCTCATCATACCGTTTGTCACTGAGGGACGGTGTCCGGGCTTCGCCAACCAACCCGGGGCCCAGAATCACGTCCAGAACCGGCCAGACAAACCGACACCGCACACGGAACCCGGAGAACAGTTTGAACGGGCGCAGCGGGAAATTGCATTTTGACGTAATGATAGCTCACCAGACTCTGGGCTAATTTTGAGCGGTTCGGGGTCCCTGGAGGAGGAGGGGGTGAGCGCACAGCAGTTTATTAAGGGATTCTGTGATGCGGGAGCTCCCTCCAGACTCACGCAGAGAGAGAGTGTGCGAACGGGCCGGGATTACCCATAATTCCAGGGTGTGACGCTCGCTTGGCCCAGGGGGAAATGGCATGCTGGCAGCGCACCATGAACCATTTCCAGTAATGGCCCCCTTTTCACACTGGCACAGAATGTTTTACTTTCACTTCAGAGATACCCATTAATGCATTACTATGGTGAGATACTTCGTATGTGTTCAATTGGTACATCATGCCTTGTATAAAATAGATGTTTTTCCCATGGGGATTGGCTGTCTATATAGGAAGATCCTTTATATTCTGGAGAAATGGGAGTAAAGAAATGGGACTCAAGGGATGGATTCGTTTTGAGATATATATTGTATACAATATATACAATTTTTAAATTACAGCACTCTTTATATAGTCCCCCCATTTCAGGGCACCATAATGCTTGGGACAAATGACTTCACAGGTGTTTCTGATTAGTCGGATGCGTTAAATGGCTTCCTTGGTGCAGGTATAAGAGAGTATTCACCATAGTCTTGATTCTAGGCTTCTGATTCTGTTTGGAGTCTGTTATTGGCATTTGTCAACATGAGGACCAGAGCTGTGCCAGTGAAAGTCAAGGAAGCCATTCTGAGACTGAGAAATAAAAAAGCAAGAGTTTTCAGGAGGCAGGCATGGATGTGTCAGTGACTACTAATCTTTGTTCAATATTATGTTCGTTTTTCAATTTTGAAATGGGGGACTATGTATAAAAGCCTGTGACTCCTTTATGGATCACTAGATATGGATATAAATATCCTTATTTAAGGCCTTAGTTTTCATTTTAACCTCATACTCATTTTTTGTTTCATATCAAATCCTATGTGCTGGAGTACAGTGTCACAGACTTATAGACTGCACTGTATTTTCTGTATTTTGATTGATAAACCTTGTAAATCAACTGCCCATGGACCAGTTCTTTCACCAACACATTCTGGACACAAACAGATGGTTTGAAAACAGAGAAAATTCCACTTCCTCTTCCTTTGGACATGAACTGTTAAGGTATGAACTATTACAGGTTGTGTAATGACCTATAAAGAAGCATCATTTCATTTTTATTTGTAAATAGCCATTTGAGGTCTATCAGTAGTCAGAGTATATTCAGGGTCAAACAGTATTACTTTGTCCACAGTACTTCAGTCCCCAAAACTGTATAATAGGGTATAAAAGGCAGACTTGCAGATGTGGTATGATTAAAAAAAAAAAAAAAAAAAAAACTTGTCCTTGGGGAGAGAAGAGTCAAATCTTCCACATGAATTATGTACGACGTACACGGAGAAGGCTTCTTACCAGAGCTGTTTTTGGGGTCAATAGACAAGGAGAGAGAGAACAGAGGGATGGAAAAAGGGAAAAAAAGAATACTCTTTCTTAATGACCAGAGAAGGGTTATTCCTGTACTTTTTTGCTGTGCTAATTTGTAATCACCGTATTTGTGGATGGTGACACCTACTGTAAAACAAATCAAAGTTTAGACCACCTAGTCAGGTTTTTATTTTTATTTTTTACAAGGTTTTCAGTTTAGTTCACATGATTATATGATGGAATCATTAGAATGTCTTACGGTGTGTCGCATTATGTGTGTAGTCTTATTATGTGTATATGTGCATGAGCTTATGTTTATATGTCTGTTTGATTATTTATGTATGCGTATGAATGCATATGCGAGTACTGCGTGTGCATGCGCGATTGTGTATGTATACATATATGTGACTGTGTGCGCGTGTCTGATTGTGAATCTATGTGTGAGTGTGTGTGGTGTGTATGTGTGATAGGGCATGTATATGCATAGATATGTGAGTGTGTGCGCATGTCTGATTGTGAATCTATGTGTGAGTGTGTGTGGTGTGTATGTGTGATAGGGCATGTATATGCATAGATATGTGAGTGTGTGCGCATGTCTGATTGTGAATCTATGTGTGATTGCGTGCACATGTGATTGTGCATGTGTATGTACACATATGTGAGTGTATGCATATGTGTGATTGTGGATTTATGTGTATGTGAGTGTGTGTGCATGTGTGATTGTGGATGTGTATGTAAGCGTATGTGAGTGTATGTGCATATGATTGTGGATGTTTGTATATGTGAGTGTGTGTGCATGTGTGATTGTGAATGTGTATGCATGTGTATGTAGAGTGTGGGTACATGTGTGATTGTGAATGTGTATGTATGTATATGTGAGTGCATGCACATGTGCGATTGTGTAAGTGAATGTGTACATATGTGAGTGTGTATGCATGCTTATGTGTTCTAGGGGCCAGGCAGAAGTGACTTAATCTGTTAAACTGCCAAACAAATTTGTACTAAAAGCAGTAAAACCACAAGAAGAAATGTTGCTTCCTTTTGCAGTCCTGTTTCAGTTGACTTACTTAATTACTAACTAATTAGGGATATGAGAAGTATGTTGTAATTGTATCTGTAAATGTGGTAAATCATGGGAAGTACCATAGCAGCCTACAGTACACTGCCACATGAGTAATAGAGGAGGTGATTCCAAGAAAGTATTGTTATATATCCTATCAAGTACACAATTAAAATAAAGATCATATGGAACCTAAACTTTTGATAAGTACAAGGTACTCACTTGAATCGATGGGTAATAGAGGAGGCATTTCTGAGTATTTCAGTTTTAGATTCTTTGTATTTACCTTTTTAACCTGTCATAATTACCCAATAACCTGCCATTTTGTACCATGTATTTAACTGGTAAATATCTACAACTCGGGAGTGAAAGGAAGCATCATCAAAGATTTCCAGAGCCTATGAGGGTGTCAGGTATTCTTGTTCTCATTCAGGCCCAGTTTGGTCTTCTGCCTTTTTATAATAGGTTTTTGATGATTTTAAAAAATATAATCTCAATAATCAATGTGCCTACACAATGCTGGTGCTGGACACTATTTGTACAAGCTTACTGTTTGTATAACTGAAGCGCATTTAGAACAGTGGTGGAATCAGGCATCGCACACCATCCTGCAGCTAAACTGTGGGTACAGGCTTACAGCGAGAACATACCTGGAAATGACACGCGTGACAGAGCACAGCGGAGACCTGCTCGGTACAGTACGCTATAAGGGGATGTCTTTACGGAGGATAAGCACACCGTTGACTGGGTTTTTTTTTGCTTCTTGCAGGTTTGCAGGTCTGTTTTGCGGTCTCGTTCAAAACCGATCGGCGACGCATCTGTCGGGGAATTGCTGGGAAAGAGGGAGCAAGGATTCTCGCCATCAGAACCGCGCGCGGTCGTCAATGCAGCGGCAAAGGCGTTAGTCATCCCGGCCCATTTTTTGCCATTCTACCGTCAGCCAGGAGTATTGGGTGGGGTGGGGGGGTGGGGGGGGGGGCGAGGGGGGTGGCTAGAGGAACGGAAATGAACTCTCCTTGTAGACAGCTGCTGCAATAACCTGAATAGATGTCGTCCCCAGTGCAATTAAAGCCTCCCTGATTACGCCTGTCTGGCTATCGATTGGAAACTTTCACTTAATAACCACTACCATGGTCTCTTATCTTAACCTCAAGGTCCAGCCTTCAGGAACCGGCTTGGTGGAGATTTATGCCCGATGCCTTAGTGGCTCCGGAGGGACTCTGTCATTTCTTTATTCCAAAGTGTGGAGAGCTTTGGCGCTTGTTACACCGCATTATTAAAGAGGCCACCTCTTCCGTTGCGGGGCACGTTTTTCAATAAGTTCACCACGGCGCGACGCTCATCCGTAATATGCGAAGGCCGTCTGCGCGAGCGCGTGGCTGAGAAACAGGGCCCTCTCCAAAAACACCAAACAAAGACCATTGAAGTGCAGCTATCAAATGCTTTTTTTTAAAAGGTGAAAAAATAAGCGAAATATACAAGGGGTAGCAAAGGGGAGGAGTAGTACCAGAAACGCATATTCATTTGAAATCCGTCCCTGTTTATGCCGAGGGTTCGCGGGATTGGGCGGCCCGTCGGCCCGTCCCGCGAACAGAGGAGGACCGGAACGCGTCGTAAACGTTTCCTGGGACGGGTCCAAGCCCCGCTGTTCGCCTCCAGAAGCAGCGTCGCCTGGTGCACGAAATTCACCCTTCACAGCTCCTGCCTCCCAATCATACACCTGTTTGGTGGGGAGTGCCAGTCTCGCCCGCCCGCTCCCTGCTCAGCCAACCGAACGGAGCGCAGGTTGTCCACAGCACTGCCCTCGGGCTCCACAATGTGTTCAGGCCTGGCCGGGAAAACAGGAGGGTGGGTGAGGGTGGTGGGGGTGGTGGGGGAGGTGGGGAAAGAGGGGGAGGGGGAGGGGGAGCGGGGTGGGCGGGGGGGGTGGGGGGAGCATGATAAATAATGCTGCGGCCTTTTCCGAGGGCGAGGAAGAGCGAGAGAGGGCAGGGTCTCTTCGCTTCCTCTGTGATCTCACACTCTCTCTCTTTCCCTCCCTTGGTTCAAAGTGCTTAATTGGCATGAAACACAAACCAGTAAATATTGCCCAAGTATCAAAACACATTGAATAAAAATATGAATAACATTCAGTGCTTGGGCCCCTAATAACATGAACATATAAAAATATTTGGTTAATAAGTATATTTAAGGGAGAAGAGCAAGAACAAGACGTATCATAACAATGACATTTTGTGACCCACTTCTTTTTGGGTGGTCACTTTCTTGCACGCTCTCTTTCTGTCTCCCTTATGCATTGTCTCTATCTTGCTCATGTGCTATCCCCCTGTGCCATGTTGTACGTGCACATGGTTAAGGTTGCTACCAAAAGCCTTCAGGTTCTGGGTTAAGCACCTGCTCCTGAAATGCAGGGCACATTCCCTTGCCTGAAGGAAGGTGGTCAACATTAACCTTCACTTGTGTCCGTCACATTCTCTAAGCTCATATGCAGATATGCATTAAAATGGTCGCATAGCATGCACATCTCATTATATATATGTGATATGTGTATGTATGTATGTATACCATGGCCTCAATAAATACTCAATTCTGATTGGTTGACAGTCGTGCATTTGCCTCATTAAATCACTATGCAAAAATATTCAAATTGTCGACTTAGAAATCCTGAAATAAAAGGAAACACAAACATAGCAACAGTTCATAACAGTTGATTAACAAAACCAATTGCTAAGATTAAGTATGCAGATAAAAAACATTTTTATTCAGCAAATATCTTAGTTGCAACACATAATACGAGTTATATACAAAATATACCATCACTTTGCGGTCCGGCTTAAGATCGGCTAACTAGTGAAGAACCTGCTCACCCCCCCCCCCCACCCCCCCAATGTTGCTGCTCACGTACTGCAGGTCGGCGGGAGGAGGCTTTGGGGCTCGTGGCTCCTCCCCCTGCTACCGCCCCTGGCAGGCGCGGCTCTGCGGGGCTTCTCTCTGGTGATCGCCGTGTCAGAGTCCATTAGCGCTGAAGGACGCGAGGCCAGCCGCGTGGCCTCACTCTCTCTCCGACTCTACAGAACCGCCAACAACAACAACCCCCGCGACTCTACTACTCTACTCCGCTACTAACAACCCGTTCATTCTACAGCCCAACAACACCTCCACCAGTCCCCCACCTGCAACCCAAGCTGGCGCCAAGCTAAAAAACTAAAAATTTGTGCTCAAAGCAAGAATTCATCGTACATTATTACATAAACTTGCACATTGTTTCAAGTGGTTGTCCTTTAGAATAGTTTTCCATGCTAATGAGGACAGTGTGCTAAATATGAATGTAGAAGAGCAGCATAGCTTTATTCTTTGGTGTTACGTGCTAATTGTATTTTAATTCTTAATTTTTTCTGTTTTTGTTGTGGTGATGGTGGTGCTTTCCGCGTTTTTTAAACGCGCTTATCGGCAAACTTAGCAAAAAGGGCCGGAGGTAAGAGGGGGGTAACTTCTTCCTTGTGGATATGAGTCAGAAAAGGCTGGCCTACATAGTCTCCAAATTACAACTAATACATCTCCATGTTCAACCTTAAAAAGGGAGAGGTGTTTATTATATTTTCACACATCCCACCACTGCATAGTGTTGGGTTCTCTGTGATGATGGGGTGGGCTGGGGGGAGGGGGGGCCCGTTTTTAAAGATGCGAAGTCGGAATGACTGGAGGCATTTATCAGAGAGATCAGCAGAACGAGGAAGACAATAGCTAATGAGTGTTTTCTCCCTGTTGGGCGAAGGAGCTCCAGACAATGCACCAACATCTGTGCCGGGTGTCCCCTGAGTCGTATAATGGCGGCCCGCATCCTCACCTGCCCAGAGCTCTCAGACACAACCCCTCTCCACACACGCACATGCACATGCAAAGAGACGCACACGCACGCACGCACGCACGCACCACACACGCTCGCACGCACGCACGCACGCACGCACGCACACACACCCCCACACTCTCACACGCAAACGCACACACACACGCACACACACACACACACATGCTTACATCCCCACTCTCCTCCCCCACTCCCACTCTCCATTTCACAGAGTGGGGCTCCTAACATGGGGGGGGGGGGGACATTCAGGTCAAACCCATAAAGCATCCTCCCCCCTTCACCCCCCAACCCCCCCCACCCCCCTCCCTTCAAGGTCACGGCACCGACTTGAAACAAAACTCTCAGGAAAGAAACGTTAAAAACGTCAGGGTTTTTGAGTTAGCGTTAGCACTCGCACCGGGAGAGACGAAGATTCCCTGCTCCCTGTGTGTGTCGGGGGTGGGTACAGGGGTGGGGGGGGGGGGCAACCAGGTGTGGACCTTCATGTCAGTGTAAGTGATGTTTAATGAATGGGGCCCACGAGGGCGGGGGTTAGGGGAGGACGTGTGCGGGTTCTACACGTGAGCCGGGACGCTGTCTGTCTGCACCTACCAGCTCCCCCCACCCCACCCGCCCCACCTCCCCCTACCAAACCTGCAAACGACCTGGGAGGGAGGGATGATTCAGTGGGTGGAAAGTCTCAGCAGTAAATATGTCTGATTCTGCAGTAGTGTGACGATAAAACCTGGAAATGAAGTAAAGCAGTTCTGCACTTCGGCCCCAGTCCGCTTCTTGACCTGAGCCCTGCTTCTGTTCAAGTCTTACAACAATCTGCAGACAGAAATGGTAAATGAGAATGAAATGCATGCACACGTGGACACACACACAGACAGACACACACGCATAAACACACACACACACACATAATATGCAAACACAGTCTCGCACACACACAGACACACACACACACACGCACGCACAGACTTTGACCCATCCAGAGGACAAGGGGTACCTGGTAATTAAAATGCAATCTCAGCCGCTGCCCCCGCCTCCCCGCTCCACGCGCCACCCCAGCACCCCCCCCCCCCTCCCCCCCCACCCCCATCCCCCCCGTCCTCTCCCCCCCGCTTCCCCCCCCTCAACCCCCCCCCACCCCTTCCCGCCCCCCTCCGAAGGAGCCCGGGGGTTGAGAGGTGGCACCTGCACTGCCACGCCACC
The DNA here is from genome assembly GCF_013347855.1 of Anguilla anguilla. Taxonomy (NCBI): domain Eukaryota; kingdom Metazoa; phylum Chordata; class Actinopteri; order Anguilliformes; family Anguillidae; genus Anguilla; species Anguilla anguilla. Next base: position 18,665,073 of record NC_049210.1, read on the forward strand.
TGCGCCCGCCGCCTCCCTTCATTAAGCCCGGTATTTATACCCGCGCCGCCCCGGCCCCCTCGCCGGGCCCCGGTGCGGAGAGAGCCCGGCTTTATTAGAATTAATGTGGCGCTGCGGAGCCGCGCGGGCCCCAGCGAGCCGCCGCGCTGCCGGGGCGGCGGGAGAAAGAGTCCCCAGCCCGCCTCTGTCACATCCAATCAAGGCGGAGCGGCAAGCCGGCCGCGCAGACGAGCGCGGACGGCGCGTGACACTACGCTTTTTATTTGGGGGGGGGGGGAGGGGGAGCGCTGACAACAGACAAACTCAGGATTTTTTTTTTGTATTACTTCTCCTCTTCTTTCACCCCCCCACTCCCCAATCTCGTACCACCCTTTTTGTCATCTCCTGGGTGGACAAATACATCAACCGAGGCTGCATTTAGCACTTCAGTTACTTAGCGGTATACATATATTTAGCATAGCATTTTTACTATGGTATTTAGTATATATTTAGCATACGTGCTACAGAGACGATGGGAAGCCGGTGTGCTGTGCATATATCATGCGCGCAACAGGCATGCGTCTATGCATGTTAAAAACCATAAAGTGCCCATTTGCACATTACTTATTCATGCCGGCGCGTGCGTGCGCAATTTATGAATATGGCCATATACAGCTGAGTAGATGAACAGATGGTTTACCAAAGGCCCAAATTATACAACCTAGTGTGTATCATTCAATAAAGGTCTCTTTATCTCTCTCTCTCTGTCTGTCTCTCTCTCTCTCTCTCTCCCCCTTTCTGTGAAAGCTTCTTGCTCAACAGGTGAAATTGCGGGGGGCAGGACAGAGCGCAACGAGCGTCGGTGATAAGCAGGGGGTCCGCGGCACCCACGTGGAGCGCCAGTGGGACGGGATTAAAGGGGCGGGGCGGGGGCGGGGCCCCAGCGTGGGCGTGGCCCGTTGACAGGCAGCGGGGGAGCGCATTAAAGGGGTTGGATTGCATCATTCGGCGCCTCCAATTAAACACAAATATCTGCATGCGAGTTCCAGTCTCCGGATCTGCCGTGTGATCTTTCAAGCAGCGGGGGAATTGGGCTAAATATACTGTACACCCAACCCGCAGTCCTGCAGTCTCCACAACACACGCCCCAGTTCATTAGCGTTAAAAAATGGTAAGCGTTTTGAAGGCAAATGTACTTTTTAGGTCTTATTAGCTTCATGTAATGTTGTTTAAAGGGCAAATGAGGCTCCCAATTAAAGCAGGCACTGAAGGGAAAAAATATAGAAAACGGAAAAGTTTCTTTTTCAGTTTCTCTGAAAAATAAGACTACTTTTTTTTTTTTTTTACCCGAGCTCCGAAACGGTTCCTGTTCGAAGCAATTCTTATCGCCGAGAGATCGGCAGAGTTGTATGGCTTATATACTCAAACATATAATACCACCAACTTCCTCAAGATTGAATTATATGATTACACTGTAAGCATCCATTAAACAGAAAATAACATCATCAGTCTTTTTCTTAAAAAAAAAAAAAATTCCAACCACTGAAACCATGAGATAGATTTTTTTTTCAAAACAAAAATATATATATATATATATATATGACTCAAATGAATCAGTAGTCCTGAATACTTTTTTTTGTCTCGGAGAATGAACAGGGCTAAAGGCTTTTTGCTCAGATAATAAGGTTCTTCCAGTACAAACGCTGTGAACTCCAAATGTGGGAACCCTGTGTGTATCGGTACCATGTCAGTTATGAGAATATGAGCGTTTGCCGTCACTGCTCTCGAGACCCGCGGTATGGCGGTCAGTCACCCTTAATTGCATGCCGGCCCTTGGACGTTACAGTTGACCGTTTTGTATTACAAACAAAGGTGATACCCTTGGCTCAGTGTAACACCCAGATGGCAACCACAGCAACAGCGAGGCAGTCTCTCTCACTCTCTCACTCACTCTCTCCCTCTACGTGTGCCCCTGTAGATGAATCGTATGTGAGTGGTGATCACTACCCTCCTCTAAGCCTCCCCCCCCCCCCACACACCGCACCCCCACTCTCCCAGGTCTGCAGTGGAAGGACAGAGCAGCCAGGAGGAGGGAAGACAGACCGGCGCTTGGCTAGGCCCAGGGAAAGGTGCGCGGAGACACGTCTTAAATTCGGTTACAGTCCTGTCAGTATTCATTGTGACTGCGCACTTCCTCCTAACAGTAAAATCTCAACAGGGGCATTGTTCATGATGGAAAACAATGAGCATGATTTGTGAACTCTTGCAGCCTTTGTAATTTCATCAGTGTAATGGGATTATATTTCAAATCACCGCTCCTTTGTTCATTACGCATTTAAACTCCTGTGACAGACAAAAACTTAAATAAAATGTGCGTGTCAACCCTGGTTGGCTTCTCCTGCTCGTGCACTTGATTAGACAAACAGAGCGCCGGGGCCCCAGCACGGGGGGGAATAATGTGCTCATTTATTCATTTTTCCGACGAGTCACAATAGATTTTTAACGACCAATGTCTGACCTCCCTTAGGTACTCCCTGCTTAGGGGGGTTAATAAACCCTAACACTCCCCGCCACTCCGCCGCCGGAGCGCTCCGCGGAAGAGCAAGGCCGAGAGACGGCTGCAATCAGATGAAGACTGAGGCGGATCGAGCCTCAATCTCCCCCCCCACCCCGCTCAACCACTGCCACCAGGAGCCAGAGTGTGGAGGAGAGCACTGGTATTCTACTTAGACTCCAATTCCGCACCGTCTCAGGGGGGCAATTAAACAGAGTACAGCAGAAGTATTCCCTTTTTTTTCTCTCCCTTTTGCCCCGTTCGCTCCCCGAGCGTTAAAAACTTTACGGCCGCCGCTCTCCCTCGAAGCTCAGGCCAGGCCAGGCCCTATGCAGAAGTGAGCACGGGCAGCCAGCCATCTCCCTCGTCCTGCAACATAAAAGTTTACTTCCAGGGCACTTACTGCTCTTTTCCCCCGCTCGTTTGAAATGGAGGCGCTCGCTCTCTTTTCACAGCCGCAGTGTGAGGTATGCGTTTAGCAAAATGGCCCTGTAACTGCCGGTCACTTTTTCTTCCTTCTCGCGGGCCTAAATTTCCAAGAGGGCTGGAGAAAAGTCATTTAAAATGGAAGCCGCTCAGGATGAGCCCATTTGCTAAGCTGGGGGATAACAGGTTGTTACTGTACATAACGGTAGGAGAGTGGGAACCTTCACTAGCAGGTATGTGCAGGCTTCTGTCTCTTCAGAATGACAGACAATTTTGACAAGGGAATGACAAAACTGAATAGATGTGTAGTCGTTAAAGTGCTGTACTGTTACCAGGTTGCAGGTTCAAGTTTCAGGTGGGGTACTGCCATTGTAGCCCAGAGCAAGGTACTTAAACTGAAATGCAGTTACTATCCAGCTGTATAAATTCACATTTAAAATGTACCGTCGTGTAAGTCGCTCAGGACAAGGAGCATTGTTTTAGCAAATGGATGACGAAATGTAATTCAATGGTTGGAAGAGTGGGCCATCTGATGCAGCGTCTCCTAAAATAAACATACGAGCTGCACTCCCAAACCCCCCGTCAACATTTCTTTAATAAACATCTCGTTGTGACTAAGGTGTCCGTATGGAATCTGATACGATGACTGAATGATGGACGTTTCACTTCTTCGCGTGATGAAATTTAAAGGTCATTTACGAATCAAAGCCTGGCTCCAGACAGACACGGGGCGACATTACACGCCTCTCAGTGTTTTCTTTCACTCCCCTGATTTTCGGCTCAAGCCCTTTGTCTGTCCCTCTTATTTTTAGCAGCGCATTGGGTGGCAGAGACAATTTATTCCAGCGTCTTCCTTCTTAACTTGAAGATGGCATCTCCGTTGATTAGTGAAGAATGATGCATTAAAGGTGAAGTGCACTAAATATGCATATCTTTAAAGACAAATTCTATTTGATAATCACGCAGACGACTTGTCATAATTTGTAGAAAGGGGAATTTCAAAAGTTCACTTGGGCCCATTTGACTGCAGTCAAGACTATGTCAGTACAGCGGTGCTAGATGAATTCAGTAGTATTTCAACATTCAGTATGAATCTCTATGAGTAGGCGTCACATGGTCCAGTCACTAGCAGAACTGCACTCAGTTTTGACCGAGGCTGCTTGGAGTCATGATCTAATGCATATACACCAGGAAACCACCAAAAAATGCTGGACCAGCCGCAGACCACATAATTTAAGATGGAGTCACTCAATCTACCGAACCAATTATAACATTTTGCGTTAGTACCTTTTGATTGGTTCAAACAAGTGTTTGGTTCAAACATTACATTACAGGCATATAGCAGACGCTCTTATTCAGAGCGGCTTACACAACTTTTACATAGCATTTAAAAAAAAATTTTTTTTTTTACATTGTATCCATTTATGCAGCTGGATATATACTGAAGCAATGCAGGTTAAGTACCTTGCTCAAGGGTACAACGGCAGTGTCCTACCCAGGAATCGAACCTATGACCTTTCGGTCACAAGCCCAGTACCTTACCCACTGTGCTACACTGCCGCTACAATCAAACAATCAGCTCACTGTAGTCCCTCCCATTTTGGGGTTCATTTAATCTCAACCTCCAATCGGTAGTATGGGTAGTTGGTGCTGAATCGCACAGGGTGACGGGCCTGTGGATGAGGTAGCTGACTGACGTCAGCAGCCAGGCCTGTAAGGGAGGAGGGAGTCAGAGAGGGGGCGGAGTCCTGGGTAGGTAGCAGCTGATGTACACGCGGTGGCTACCTCAGCTGCCACAGCCGGTTTCGAATGGTCACAGCTCCCCTGTGATTTATCAGATCACTGACGCAAATGCCTACCTCCTCTACACGCTGCGCACCTCAACCTGGGGGTGGGGGGGGGGGTGTTAATGCTGACGTCCTTTCATTCAGTTCTGAGTGTATTTCTCCTCGTGTTTACATTTAACCCCGTCAACACGAATTAAGGGGAAGACTATCTATCAATCTCTTTATTTCTTTATTCTTGCCCACCCCCTGCTCCCCGCTTTCCCCCCCCCCCCCCCCCCCCCCCCCCCCCCCCCCACACACACACCCCCCCACCCCACACACACACACCCCACCAGCGTCATTGTTCCTCTCTTTTCTTCGAGCGCTTTTGTCAGAAGCCACTTGGGAGAAGAGAAAATTACAGACTACCTGGTAATTAGCAAAGTTCGGCGCAAACTAAAATCCGCCGCGCTCTCCGAGCTCCCCGCTACCGGCAGCTTTCTCTTAGCAACTAATTAAGTCCGCCTCTGAGGTTTCAGGCGGCAGCAGCGGTACATGCTACAACAGCAGAATTAAAGGGGGTGGGGGGGAAGGGGGGAAGGGGGGGGGGGAGGTTTCGTGTGAGTGAGAGCAAATTTTTTTAATTTTTTTTTTTTATAGAAGAATAAAAATGACACTGCCTTTCCCGGGGGGTTATTATTGTTTCATACTTGAATGGATTTTTCAAATAGAAATAACAGTGGTGGTCACCATTATGTGCAATTCCAAATAGCAAGGCTCACTCTGTTCTTAATATTCTTTAATTATTATAATGTCATTATCCATATCTGGCAATGTAGCATGAAAAAAAGAAACACCGGGGCCCACTGGGTATTAAGCGCAGGTTTTTAATCTTCCCGATGCTGAATTAAATCACATTTTTAAAAAGGCATTATTAGTGATGCTATCATCAGCGCTGTGAGCGAACATTGAGGCGGCGGTGTCATCAAATGAAGCCCTTGTCTTTCACGGACTCAGTTTGTTTAATGGTTGCCATTATTACTGATGCCGCAGAGTGATTACTGCTTATGCATTTTTTGTTTGTTTCGCATTTGTTTTACAAGCTTAATGTTTCAGTCGACGTTCAAGGCTGTAATAGGCCTGTGAGCAGCTTTGTAGAGTACCAGCACACTGACTGGCATACATTTCAGCTGCCCTTTTTGGAGTTTTGGAATGGAAATCTCTAAAAATGAGCTCAACTGCACAAAAGAAAGGCAAATTAACGCAATGCAGAGAGGCAGGAATCGACATAATGAAACAAAAATCCAATGCTGACAAGAGATCTGAGTGAGAGTAGGAGAATGTTTAAAAAAATACAACGGCTGTAGTTTTTGACTTTGACACCAGTGGCAAGTGCAGATTGTATTCAATCTGAACAATTAATTAAACCAGACCTATTAAGACAAGTAGCAGATGATTTAAACATTGCCATATGATGTCCCTGCAATGTTGCAACAGCACCGCACTGCTTTATGACACATGAAATACATGTTTTGAGGAGCTTCAAACAACTGGCTTTGTACTACAGGCCTACAACAAAATGAAACCCAACGTTATTTGGATGGATATCTCCAGTACAGACGGTCTACATTCAGCAAGTGGCTAGATGACCTGCAGAGTCATTGAAATCCTCCAAACAGCCACCATGTACGCTGATCGTTTGGAAAACAACCAACCAAGAAAAACATTCTGTCCTGAAAAAATCCTCAGTCTTCCTATAAAACACTGAATATTTATTTATTATTTAAATTTATTTAATTTTTTGTACTGCACGGACCTACGACCAAACAACAAAACTATTTTAATTCGAAAGGAAAGGTCAAACCTCCTCTTCTAGATTCGCAGTTTCAGAGGGGGATGGCGCACGTCCTTGTTGTGATGCAATCCATGGGAGACACACCTCCACCGGTCGGCAATCATTATTTTCTTCTCAATTAAGAAGAGCTGAAACCCTCGATAACGAGCTAAAAAATGCCACATAATTAGAAATACACCGCAAACACTATTATTGTCAGGAGGACACGACGGCATAATGAAGCAATTATAAATGAGAGGCAGCGCGCTCGTTATTAATTTCGGCTTTTAGGATTCTCGAGACGGAGCGCGGTTAAACGTTTGAGCGAGAGCCGGGGAGAGAACGCTAAAGGTGCTTTAAGCTGGCAAACCCACTCGAGGCCGCCTCTTTGAGGAGAGGCTCCTCCGGGAGGCAAGGCTACTGGTGACTGCCAGCGTTGTCAGCGCTGTTGGGGACCACTGTACCAACGCAGGCCTTCTTTGGATGGAACCATGTGGGGGGGGGGGGGCAGGGGGGGGCAGGGGTCCAGTTGCTCATTCCAAAAAAAAAAAAAAAAAAACTGAGAATGTGTCGCTCAATTGTAAACGTGGCGGAAATATGACAGAGAATTTACCAAGTAAATAAGTTTACTCGCAGATGAGGCTTGCATGATCACTTGTGCCTGATCTACGGTGAGATTTTTTTTTTTTTCATTGTTTGTATGGGGGCATACAACCAACGTTTTCATTTGTCTGAGCTGGGGGAGATAAACCTCAATCTGTACATCAGAGCAACGGAACCTGCTAGAGAAGTTTTCAGGATGAAAAGAGAGGGTTCGTTTCTGGAAAGCTGTCTCTTAAGTGCAATTTTTCTTCTTCTTTTTCTTTTTTGGATCTCATCACATTTCAGAGAAAGAAAATTCCTTAACCCCAGATGAAAAGAAAAAAAATCACACCACGTATTGATCTCTCTTTGAAATGCACACTGCGCTCTTCATCTCCCTCTTCTTCTTAAAACCACGCAATTAAAAAAAGGAGTTGCATTTCATTAAAATAATAAATGCTTTCATTCCACCCCCGCCCCTCCCCCCTGACTGCCAAGCATACTGGAGATGTGCAGACACAACTTTTTATTAATGAGTTGTTTTTCCCTTTGATTTTGCCCGCATATTTAAATTGCCGGCGACGTGCACAACTCCCTGGTTCCTTGGGATATTTGAAGAGTTTCTCTTCCTCGGTTTATTTTATTTTATTTATTTATTTTTTTTCCAGCAGCTCGGAGGCATCAAACAACAAACACGTGAACAAAGAAGAAAACGGGAAGAGTAAGAAGAGTCACTCCTCTTTGTATATACAGGGAATTGAATTCCAAAGGAATTGTCCTCCTCGGATAGAAAAACCACCTTATTAACAGACAGAGGTACGCTATGGGCTCCCGCTACATCATTATTGTCTGGAGAATGCCGATGTGCGGCGGGGCAATTAGAATGGAGAAGCTGTGAGCTCGCCATTATTTTAGCGTTTAATGACCAGGCAATACGGCGGGAGCTTGATGTAGAAATGAGGGCCGCGCCACTAAAATTATGCATAATCTGGCGAAGCTCGGCGCACCCCCCGCACGCGTTCCCTTGGTCTTGAATAAATTTACATGGAAATGCTTATTTCTCTAATTTAGGGAGAGGAATTAGAATATACATTACAAATCTCTCCACCTAAGACACCGACTGGATTCAGTTTAGGGTTTTTTTTTAATGACTGTGTTTTTTTTTCTTTCTTCCTACCAGCTCTTTAAGGTTATATTGGATTTCTGTCATCACGTTATGGAGGAAGGAAATGTGTAGAATTATATATTTGGTATAGGGGGGGCGGGGGGGTGGGGGGGGGGGGGGGGGCTGTCTAAAATGCATTTGAAGCTAAAAAAAAAAAAAAAAGAGGCACCAGAATTAATCTATGGGTTAGGGCACTTTTCCCAAAATAAGAAAACTCAGGAGGACAGCTGTGTCCTGAAAATGTGGTTTCATTTTACTGTGATTTTCTTATTTATAGAGCAGCAGCCTACTGCTGCTGGCTGCATGTTGGAGATGTGTTTTCATACCAACATGTGCATACGTGCTTGTGTGTGCATGCAAATGTATGCTTTGACACAGCATCCTTTTTGGCAATAAGGTTTGGTGTGTGTAAGAGAATAAGTGTACATTGGGTGTGGTGGAGGAAAAGAGTTAGAGTGCTAGGGAAATTAGAAAACTACATATATATTATTTTCAAGTTGTCAGGTGTATCTTTCAGTAAAACATTGGGGGGAAATTATATTGCTGTGAAAATGAAGACACATTGGTGCATTATATTTCTGTTAAAATTAAGGCATATTGGTGCGTGTTTGTGGAAGATGAAAAGGTCTAGATGGACAGGTCACAGAAGATAGAGTACCTATAAACTATTTGTGGAGTTCTGACAGGAAACAAGTCTGGGTGGTGTGTAATATCTACAAATGTCAAGTGGCATCAATAACCTGCAGTGCTGCTAAGTTTGTGGTTTTCTCTTTAGATTTGAAGATATCGAGACAGATCTAGTGACATATACAGCTGTATTTATTGATATGTTTGAAGCAAACTAGGCCAGGTAGGTTGTTCACATGTTTCTTAAACCAGCTAGTAAAATATTCAACATGCACACTGAGGAAATTCTTATCTTGAAGCAGGTAGAATTCCATATAGCCTGTATTAGGCAATGAAAATCAAAGTTTTGGTCAAAATGAGCTGTTTATGTGAGGGAGTTGGAGTTTTGGGAGACCAACCGCGACTGAACAGGGGGTTCTTTAAGCTATTAACCAGAGGTAAAATAGCCACAAAGTCTCAAGAGACAAGGGAAAGGAAAACAATACTCCTTAGGGAGAGTATCCCAAATCAAAGCTCTACACAACCCACGTACTGGGTAAAAAAGAACTAAGGCTTAAGGAGTATGAAAATAAAACAAAACTGCCGGAGCAGAAAACGGGGCAACTCAAAGAAAACAGACCTCGAACCGAGGCTGAAAAAGTAAAACCCTAAAGAAAGAATACTGAGCTTAGATTGTGGCACTAACTTGTTGCCAACAATCTAAAAAAGCTAAAGACTGTTGTGCTAATTTTATAGCCACAACAATCCAATATCGCAGCTCAATCCTTTACCTTTACCTTTACCTTTACCTTTACCTTTACCTTTACCTTTACCTTTACCTTTACCTTTACCTTTACCTTTACCTTTACCTTTACCTTTACCTTTACCTTTACCTTTACCTTTACCTTTACCTTTACCTTTACCTTTACCTTTACCTTTACCTTTACCTCGCTTGACAGAATACCGGCTCTCGTGCAACATAAGTGACACTGAAGCAAAGCTTATCGGCTTGCTCAGGGTTTAAATAGAACACCAACAGGTGCAAATTGTAAAAGGAAATTTGCACGTGTATAATTCAATCAACTCAATGGCCGTAATAACTGAAGAAAAGGCGCATAAAAAAACCAATGGCCGTAATAACTGAAGAAAAGGCGCAGGAAGGAAAAGAAATGGTGGCATCAGCCAAAACCATGACAGTTTACAGATGAAATGAATGGCTGACATATATAAACAGATTTAAGGTCTCCCTAAACAACCCCCCCCAAGCTTTACGCTAGTAACCAGAAACTCAACAGAACCTCTGCACATGGAGGCCCTGTTCTGCCCTGGGTCCTGTGACTACTATCCTTTGTTTCAGGTGTTGATAACTGATAATACTGTGGGATTGTGTGTGTGTGAATGCTGTCTGTTGCAACCTAATTTCCTCTCAAGCTAGCTTAATTCTGGCCTGGATTCAATCAATATTTGTCCTTCCAGGTTTCACTTACAAATAAATTCTGAGCATCAGCACTTGCATTCAATAATGAGTCAAAGTGCCTATGCTATTTACTCAGATATATAAAGTATTTTTCTTCTAATAGTTTTATCTGTGGTTGTCACAAGGGGATGGAGGGTAGACCAATACTTGAGCCTTTTTTCAGTGGCTTTTTCCTCACCATTGGAGAAAACGGATCATCATACAGTCGTTATAGATCACTACTTTCAGCTATAATCGCATCGTTGTTTAAATTCAATGGTGTCTGTGAAGTATGATGCGAAATCAAATTTGATTGATTGATCTGGCTAACTGATTCCATCGATTGGCTGTGCGGTCAACGGGGCGACGCCCCGCTCCGAGGAGCGCAGGACGCAGAGCCGGTGTGTGTGGCCTGCGATTGGCCGCCACCGGGAGACGGCGGCTCGCTCTGACTCGTCACAGCCGCCTCGGCCGCGCGGTACGCGGCTCGCGCGTCTCCCGTCAGCGGGCGCGATCGGTACGCGCGGGGGAAACTCTGCCGGGCCGCGCGTAAGCGGCGCGAGCCGTTCGGCGGGGGTTAGGAGCCGGAGTTCGGTGCTGCTGAGGGATGCTCATCACTCTTGATCTGACTCTGTCAGGGCTGAAGTGTTTTAGTGCCTCTCCCGATTAGGCGGAATTGACAGGCCAAGAAAGCAGGGAATAGCAGAAACGTGTGAAATTAACAAGGTTTTGTGTGAGCGTGTGTGTGTGTGTGTGTGCGTGTGTGTGTGTGTGTGTGTGTCTGTTTGCTTGCTTGCAAGGGTTGGGGGTGAAGTGGAGTGTGGCAGTCATTTAATCTGCAATTTATCAGCTGAGGCCGCACTGTGTTGCATTGGGGATATTGCAATCTGGAGAGAAAAGCCTAAAAGCCTCTGCCACTCTTATCACTCCCAGCCCACGTGCTTCATAATGTCATCTGACAGCAGGGGTGGGGAGGGGGGGGGGGGTTGTTGTATTGTTATTATCATTCTTATTCTTGAAATCCTCAATTCATATATAATATTGACATGGTCGTCGTTGTTACAGGTGAGAGGTACAACCACTGTGCGGCTGACAAGAATTCAGGGGTATGGTCACCATTGCAGAAAATGTCTGCCCCCTTCACAAGAGAGCAGTGACAGTATATTCTATTTACTGAGCAGACCATTCTCATTGGCTGTGCAATCATGAAAAGGGGTGTGGCCAAAGGTAGTCTATTCGTACTTACCACATCAGCATGGATGCCACCTGAAACCTCTCATTTCCAGCAGTAACTTCAAATACACAGATATTGGCACAAACATACATAGCACAAAGAAAGCCAGAGTTAACAGAAGAGCATGCACTACACTGAAAATAATGGAATTTTCCCATGATGCCCTGTAATGACATCACATCAACACAAAAAACTCAACAGCACAGCTGTAGTTACACCATGTACTGGTGGGATGGGTACTGATATTTAGGTAGTGTGCTAGTTTTCGTGCTAATGGAGTAAAGACAGCTTAGCCGACTATTAGTTCTGACTTACTCATAGCCTATCTACTGAGCTTACAAATTAAATATTGTAGATACGTATCTATAATTGTCGCACTGAAACAATCATTTACATATGGTCTTTAAGTACAAGGATCATGCAGAGAAAAAAAAAACTGAAGAAAAAAGAAAACTCAGTAAAAGATGTGTGCTGCATTCTGTACATTCAGGTAGCCTATATTGACATTGCCATTCAATTCAGTTTTAAATGAGAAAGTATTAATTTAATATTTTGAGTAGAACCTACAATCGGCTAGTAAATGGATCAATTTATGGGGCTCATTAACTCGCCCTAAATACATGACAAACACAAAATATGGTAGCCCATCTCTAACCACCCACAACAGAGCATAGATGTAGACAGATGTGCTAATCTCAAGTTTATATGTTTTTCAGTTCTGAGTTGAGTATGGAAAGAGAACACCCAGCAAAGTGTGAGAATTAGCTAACTTTACCTCATTAATGCTTGGCAAACAAACCAACTTCAAAATGAAGGCTCCTACGTTGGTGTTGTTGTGATGTAAAATTTACACTGTTACTTTGTATTACAAATGAACAAACAAGAACATTGGTTCAGCCAATGTGCCTATTCTGTAAATTGTTTAGCGAACTGTTCAATGAAAGCTAGCTGGCATAGCTCAGCCATTTTTTAGTGTATATCTCTGAGTAAAGAAAAACAAATGTTCGTTCGAACTAGCATTTAATGGATACATTATTGTCAGTTGTCAGCTGGCATCCTCAATTATGTGCTTTCAAACATTAACCTTTGAGAAATAAGTGAATGGAATCTGTAGTGAGCAGATATAGCATATGTTAAGGGAGTACCACTAAAGTTTGTTTGCCACGTTAGCACCTAGCACTGTCTATGTCTGTCACATCTGTTTGGCAAGTTTTATTACTCTGGATTTTGATGCTTCAAATATTTACAAATTGTAGGCAATGGTGTTTGAAATACAAATGAATTGGTCAAAGAAAATTTACCCATGGTTCTGAATGCACAAATCCCCTGTGCTGTCATCGAGATAAGCCTTCAGAAAGTCCTGTGCCTATTGGATTGCTATGAAGTCGCCAGTAACAAAGATTTCTGAATTGCTTTGACAAAATGGTGTCTTTTCCCTCAACAGTTGGATGAAGTCACTTCTCACAATGAGAGCTTGGGTGTGAGGGCCCATAAGCACCATGGAATACTGTCTTTTTTTCTAAGGAACATGAGCTCTGCAGCAAAGCCATTGGTGTGGAGGTTGGGGGGGGGGGGGGGGTGGATGTTGTAGGCAGCACATGCTATTGGTGGCAGCTTTGGGAAATAAAAGTCATGCTGCAGACCTTCCTGACAGTGTGGGTGGGGTCAGTTGTACACCTGTATGTGTGGACCGGGTGAGGGTGACAGGGGAAGCCCTGGGCATCTGTGTCCTCCTGGCTTTAAGGCTGCTGGACTGACAGGACTGGAGCCCGGCTTCTGACCTTACAGAGCCAAGGTTCACTGAACAGCACAGCACGGGGCCACAGAATGGATGTGTGTGTGTGTGTGTGTGTGTTTGCAAACCAGAGGAAGGAACAGAGCAAGGGACAGGGGAGAGAAAGTGGGAAGAAGGGACAGCGAGCAATAGAAAGTGAAGAAAAAAGAGAGGGAGGGAGAGAAAAAGTAAAAGGGAGTATGAGGGAGAAAGGGCAGGGATAGAGTGAGTGAGAGAGAGGGAAGAAAGGAAAGGATTTAAAGTAGGGCACTTGGAGGCCAGGTAAAGGAAATCAAGCTGAAACTCCAAGCTGGCTTTCGGCTGCTCCCCAGCTTGTCTATTCGTCTGGTCCCGTGTGATGGATTTATTACAGACTTTCCACAGAAGGAACCGTTCTGTCACACGGAACGTTCTAGTTACGGGCTCGTCTATGCCCTCACAAACAAGGAACTCATTTCACAGCCAAGCAAACAGCTCTCTCAGTAGGTCAGCGCCCGTGCTGAAGGTCAGGAGGGCTGCTGGACCCACCTGACACACGCGGTTCATCGCGATAACAGCCCCATGGACCCTGTGGTGCGTGAGGTGGCGTGGACCACGGAGGTCAGAATCATCCAGGACACAGGTGTCCCACTGTCATCACCCCCCCCCCCCCCAAACGGCCATTTCCAAATTCTTTAGTCACCGTTTTCTCAGCCTCCGCTGCACCTCAGCTCTAAATCCTCCCTCCCGCTCTCCCTTCCTCCTCCTCCTCCTACTCCTCCTCTTCCTCTCTGTACACCAGCTTTCACAGACTGCAGGACTGATTTCTGTCCTCTTTTCCCCACAGCGGAGAGCGGGCCCATCTGCTCCCTTCCTTCTCCGATCCCTCCTGCGCAGCCCCAACCCTGGCACCAGACTGCCGTCCCTGGGGCAACCCCCGGGGCCCAACGTGGCTCCCCTGCAGCGCCAGGCCACTCACTGAACCCTGCACCTGGGCCACACACTCCTAAGCTTTAAATGCCTGGCGCAATAACCAACGTGAAGAGAAACTGTCAAGGGAGACAACACGTATTTAACCTGAGCAGCGCAGCAATTCCTCGCAACCGATCTGTATTAAACGTTTAAAATGTTGCGATAATGCCACGCGGCCTGACATAAAACATACCCGTGCTGCGATATTACGTCTTGATATTTCCCGAGGGGATGCTTATCTGAAGACACGGAGGATCTTCTCGATGGCTCTAGTTCTCAAAAAAAATTTTTTTGCAGAAACGTGAATCGAAAGCCTTCGAGATGAAGACGTGGCGTGACATCCTGGGGTCGCTGAATGTCAGTGGCGGGACAGCTCACTTTCAGATCGGGCACTTCGCCAGACAGCCCTCTCAGGGTCCGGCGAGCCAACGCCGCCTGTTTCGTGGGCAGAGGCCAGCGGCGCAGACGCCTTGGACCGCCCCCCACCTGTTGTACGAGTACCCCACAGCCCTAGGAGGGTCGCACGAGCACGTCAATATGAAGATCTCCACAATGTGGGGGGTTTAAACACACGCTTCTGATTGGACGGCCTAGGTCAGTATCCGCGCCCCAGTTTAAATCTGATCCCTGATATCAGGTCTGACACGAATCAACACAGCGGGCGTCTGCATCGCTCGTTCTCTCCAGACCATCTTAATTTAGAACGAGGCTGCCACACATCCAGCCTCTGCTGTTTGAGCGTCATTCTGTGATGAGCGCTCAGGGGACAGAGGCACTAAACAGTGTTCCTTTCAACCTTGTTTTTTTTTTATGGTGTTCTTTTATTTTTACTTTTGATAACTAAAATACGGATACTTTGAGCGTCTACTGTTTATGGGGGGATTATGCTACTTTTTCAAACTTATTTTCTTTCAAAAAAAAAAGATACAAACAAGCCAGTTTTCTTTTTTTGTATATTTCTTGCAGCACCAATGTAGGAATTTTCTTGCAGCTCCACTAATTTGCAGCTGGTGGTTTGAGCACACCATAGTCAGTCTCTGTTTCACTTCAGGTAGTGAAGCTGGGTGATGTCATCTTACCTTACGGTCTGGAAATCCTGAAGCCCCCCCCCCCCCCCCACCCTTTCCCATTCCCCACCCACACACTTCCAGCACTGAGGTACATTTGAGAGAGGGAAGGGGCTGCACCCTCGCTGCTTAAAGACAGGGGCCAAGGGAAACGAGTGAACAGAAACAGGCAGTAGTTTCACGGCTTCCATTCAGCCTTCCACTACTGTTTGTGTGAATGCCTCACTAACGCACACAGAGAAATCAGAAATTATTTCTGCGGCTCTTGTCAAGGTGCTGAAGTGAGAAGGGTAATTGCTCGCTGATTGTTGCCATTAACATCTGATGGCGAAGTGCTCCTCACTCTTGTTATATTTCGATTTCCATTGTGTAATCTGGTGTCACCACCCACACTCCTACCCACGGGTGATTAGCTTTGATTACTGAACTGTCGTTATCTAATGAAATAAGTCTAATTTAACAAAGCTAGCCACAGATGAACAGAGGTAATTGACACCTGTACTGTTTTTTGCACACACAAACAACAAAGCCATGTGAAGGATTTAAAATATTTATTGTATGTATCAAGTCTCATGAAAGTTTTTTTTTTGGTAAATGCTACTTTCAGTTAATTTTTTCACCACAGACTTATACACTACCTGTTATAGGGTCTTACTGGAAGAGTTACCCTAATAAACCACTGCATATAGTCCAAAGATGTTTTTCTCCACTCATGGAAAGGGCATAATACCTTCTTTTTTTTGGAAGCCAATATTTAATATGTGGTACAGTATCTATTTTCAAGTGTTTTGCAAATAGTTTATTTTATCTTCTGAAAATATAGCCAAGGCTGTAGTATGCACATACACGCAGACACACAAACACACACACACACACACTATATATATATATATATATAAATATATATATATATATATACAAAATACACATTATGAAATAAACAAATATGGCAAGTTGTGGTACACATTGTACCACTGGGGCATGAAATTCTTGTTTAGCCCCGAAGCAATCTGATTAGTCAGTCCACAACACGAGTCCTCTTTACTGATTCTGATCTCCATCACCAAATTTCCATTTATGGCAATAATTTCAATTCATCATGTAACACTTCTGTGTTACTCTGGGTTACAGGAGTCACACAGATACAACATTCAAATTCTGCCATGAATGTTTTATATAGAGGGAATGTTCTATAATAAGGAAGAGGTGCTATCATGCATGGTGAACTGCATGTTGTAAATTGTGAATGCCTCTTTCTCTCTCTCTTGCATTCAAACAAAAAAGCCATTATGTCATATTTGTTTTGTACAATGTGAACCGCACACCGTTTCTTAAACCTCAAAATATAAAAGGAGATCCGATTATTTAATACAATTTAATGTTGTGTTTTGTTCTTTTATTAATGCTGTTAGTTATGAAACCTTTGGATTCCTAATGAATGGGCTACACAATAAGGATTTCAGGAATTAAGTTTGTATTTCATATTATGCAATTCATAGCTATGAGGAACCTGCACTGTCAGAGCAGAAGCTGATAGATGGTGACAGGTTATTTATGAGGACTACATACTTTAGATGCCTAATGAAATTATATGTTTAATCCTTGCAGCAGGTCCTTGGTAACACAGCGGGGGCACATATTGGTGCCATAAGTTCACTCACAAAAATAAATAGGCCTACCTTAAACATCACCCTCATCACCCTCTGAAACATAACAGGATGGATACTTGCATTCTTACAAACACTCTCCCTAATATGCACAATGATTAATGTCCATCTTCTATGCAAAATGGTGCTGAGCGAGTATAGTAAAATGCAGCTGTAAACACTTAGATCTCACGCGTAAAACCTGTTAGATTAGCCTCCATGTTGAAGTAGAAAGAATCATATTCACGTTTGAGTCTATCGTTTTATTTGAATACTATCGGGAAACGGCTCGTGATCTTGGCAGAATTGCTGTATCTTCAACAGTAATGCGAATCGGCTCGAGAAGTTCGCACTTGGAGCCAGTAGGCTACCAGACGCTCTGGGTCTCCACGCGATGTGTGTAGTGTGGGGCCGGGCCTCAGAGTGCATACGCTGGTGGTGAGAGAGCGGTGTTTCATTATTAACGTCTCTCATCACCTCTGGCAGAAGGGTTTTTGTTTCCTCTTAGTTTTAATCTGCACGTACCCCACACGCTCTGGGCGATTTCATTTAAGTTTTAATATGTGCCATTTGACGTTTCTTCATTTTGCCTTCTACTTTAATTTAACTGACAAGATGCTTCATTGTTTTTGTTTCTGCATTATTTATTTATTTATGGTTTGTTTGTTTTCCTTCTTATTATTATTATTCTCATTATTATTACTGTTATTATTTTGGTCAGGAAGGTTTTTTGCATTAGTGTGTTACAATATTAGAGATTCTGCGGTTCGTTTCTCACTTAGGCTGCTATGTGATCGCACTGAGGGCAGACACCAGCACTTGGAGCGGTGACATGGCAGCAGACTACGTGTCTGTATCATGTCAAGTAGATTTGCACTATCTCATTGTCACAATGAAGACAGTGCTCCAGAACCAGCAGTCAGCTGCCAGTCACAAGTGATCTACCTTGCCCAAATCACACTCCGGAGAGATTCATAGACATGACGGCTCGGAAAGCTGAACACATATCAATACAATTATAGCCTAATTATTAAAACACTGTATTACTCACCTATGATGCAAGCCACTTAAATACCGAAATTTTCGGAATATATATATATATATATATATATATATATATATATATATATATATATATATATATATATATAATGTTTTTTTTTTTGGTTTGTTTGTTTGTTTTTCCCACAGGAAGTTCACTCTAAAATGCCCGTGAGTATGCTATATGGATTTTACAGTCTTCCCAATGGCTATAGTCAGCAAGTTCCCGTACCCACTTCTGATCGATCGAATGTGTGAATTAAAACACGTTAAGAGAATTATGAATGATTTTGATATAAATAAAAGTGTATATTTATTCATTGTTTCAGTCTCTCTTATCAGTAATTTGGATGTACTGCTTAATAACAGTAATGTGCATTAATCTGTAAACAGCTTTAACTGTGACAGTTTGCATAGAGTGCAACGCTAATGGTGAACCGGTTAAATTAATGGTGACGCACACCTTTCATTATCGCTATTAGATTAGGTGGCGCCAATTGATGGATTAACTTGTTGCCCACCTAAAAGCATTACCGCGGTTTACATCAATTTAGTTTTAGAGAAAATTCAGGTTTTAATGCCATGGTCGCTAACTGCTGAGTTGCTCTTTGTCTTTGCCAGCCGTTAATTAATTGAAATTGAATTAATTGAATATCTTTCGATATTTTTGAAAGGGCTGTTGTTTAAATTTTCAGGAAATCGGATGTTTCCTTTTTGTGTTGCTGATGAAACTCTTGTCTGATCAAGATGAAAGTGAAGGTAAAAGCAAGTGACAGTTGATGAACCCCCGCCTAAACAAATCCCAATTTTAACTATGCAATGATACAGTAATAAAATGCAATATAACTGCAAAATACTTAGGTGAACCCTATAGACAAATCATTTAACAACATAAGCGAATTATGCTTTCTTCCACTGTGCAGAAATCCTACCCTACAACACAGACGAAATAAACAATAATTTGTTAAATGTTCAATGATTTGTTAAAGGTTAAATGATTTAAATATATATAAATTACTTTCTGGGAAGTAGCAAAGCGACTCGTTATTTCTGAATGAATTTTGTGCTTGGGGACATTGAAGTAGGCTATTTCTAAACACCCTGAAGTCAACATGTAGCACCAGGGCCTTTATTTTTAATGAACTCGTACTGAATGGTCGACGTAACATCTATGCCGGTTATTGAGAACGCATAGATCAATATGAAACAGCAACCTGCAATGCATAGCCATTCTTGTATCGTTACCCGATGTACAAACTGCATGTGCACGTCCATTGAAGGCATGCGTTGGGGTATTGTTTCTCAGCCTACAGCTTGGATGCCGCTGACTGAACAAGGCTAGCTCTGTAAGCAGTAATGCATGGTCTGGCAGGGAGGATAATGTTTTCTTGCACTGCACATCTTGCATAAATTTAACGTGCTAAACCAGCAGGGCAACGACCAAGTTCTTGTTTCAAATGAACTATTAATGTTATCGTACTGTCACAATTTCTCGCATATAGAAAATTAAACCGTCTGCATACGTAGTAGGAAGTGGCTATGTTTCACTCCGGTCAATACGTCATTTGCTCCATTTGCAATGCCATATTTTGTGAAGAAAATCGATTAGGCTACAGACAGTATGTTTATTAATAGCAGATATGTGAAAGTCTTCCGCCCCTTCCCCGAATGCTAAATTATTAGCCAACGATAATGATAATGACTGAACATAAATTTTGATAAATCTTTTGCGCAAATGTTTGAAAGGGGTTAATATATTGTAGAACACAATCTATGTCCCTGTGTTTTCTGTGTCTAAACTGCGTCCCATAAGCAATGTGTCACTAAACTGTTTTGGCAATCTTATTAAATCTTTACTGCAATGTGTTAATATATAGGGACACGCGTGACTGTGCTGTTTACGTCAAATATGACCATATTAAAAGACAAAGAAAAATGATTAATAATCCCAATTGGCTAATACACAAAAATATAGAAACAGAAATGAAACAACAGATTATTATTATTATTACTATTATTATTATTATTATTATTATTATTATTATTATTATTGTAAACATTTTAAGAAAGTTGTTTAGCCATTGACGAACGAGTGTATTGCTATTGTTAAGTTCATTTTAATTCCAATACGCCATTTAAAAACAATACGTTTAAACCTCGATTTAAAAAAGTAATACAATTTACGAACTCTCATGGCAAAAAATAAAACAAAATTAAAAAATCTGCCTATTGAACAGAACGTCAGGGGTTTTGCCTAAAAGGCCTACCGAACGTCGGTTTTATTAACGCGTTTATTTAAGGACGTTACCATGTATATTTTAGAATCACGTATTGTACTAGGCTACCGCATTGCACAAAGCTCTTAGCATTTCTGTTGCCACAAAACTATAAGCCTTACTGGGGGAATTTCAGGTTCTTTATTTATTTTTTCTTAACTGACACAAAGTCCCTCATCATAAACACAATTAAAGTGATGTGATTTATTCTAGATTCCTTTTTTGGAATTTCGGATTTTAACGTTGCATTTGACTGGGGTCTGTTATTCCTCCGCGTTCTTTGTCTTTCAAAAGCAGTAGAGACGGTCGTCACGAATGATACGCTTGCCATCTGGAGGAGAATTTTGGCAAACCACTTTCAGAGCTGACGGTTGCAAAGAACCAGAATCAGCT
Organism: Anguilla anguilla; assembly: GCF_013347855.1. NCBI lineage: Eukaryota > Metazoa > Chordata > Actinopteri > Anguilliformes > Anguillidae > Anguilla > Anguilla anguilla. Next base: position 18,685,823 of record NC_049210.1, read on the forward strand.
TTCTTCCACTATGTTGTCTCTTTGCATAACATAAACCGTTCAATCGAATAATAATAAGAATAATTAATGTATGTTAAGCGCTTTTAAAACCGATGGTCATAATATAGCGTATTTGAGATAATTAAAAAATACACCAAATTCAAATCCTTAAACTCTTCTGTTTCATTATTGATTATGGAATATCCAGCACAGGGTAGGGAATATATGTTAGATTACACTTTATTCGTAAAAATGGATTTCCATATCAGTCAGGCCTACTACTACGCTTAATTGTTATGATTGCTATTGTTATCCTACTATTAATATCATTGCTATCGTTGTTAATATTGAAGACGCGACTTTTCGGAGGGGCTTATAGTTTTAGACAAAAAAAGTACCGTAATTAATTCCAGGTATGTCCGATGAAATACGCAGTTGATTCTGAAATACATAGCCTACAATTTATTGTGCGTATATTATTTATTATACATACATGCATACATAAGCCTTTAATGTTATCCCAAGAAAAAAAACAGAAAAACGCACGTAAATGTCGATCTCCCTACCTTTAGAACAAAGCAAGGGCGGGCAATACATGTAATTAGTACGTAAACTATTTAAAAAGTTATGAAAATTATTTTTAATTAGAAACAAAATTATAATAGTTATGAGTTTCCCCACCAAAATAAATAAATAAATATAAAGATGACACTGGCTAAGTGTTAGTTGACCACATTATATGGATTGCCTCAAATCAGGTGATTCCACTTTTCCTACAAAAAGCAATTTGGAAACTCAGATCTTTGAGGCAGTTTTTGAACAGAAATGAAAGTGATTGTTTTTACTGCTCCAAGGTAAATTCAATGCGACTTTCAAATGGCAACTTAATTTGACCTCAGAAAGGTCACATATGGGTTTGGCTGCCATGCTGACATTTTACTGCCAGTGACGCTGAGTCATTTCAAAAGGCAGCTGAGCTGCCCCTAAATTAAAAGTCTAGCTGCACAGGAGCACCAGATGGCATTGTGCCACACAGGCAGGGCCACAGTGGCGGTAAGACTCACGTATGTGAAGGGAAGGGAGATGCTTTTAGGTTCTTAAGTCCGGCTAAAGTTTTGAAGTAACAGAGACAACCATGCCTTCCCCCCTTCCAGTATCAAACCCTCCTCAAATACTTGCACAGACCGTGACACATTACCATTACTGAAAATCCCATCATTGATACAAACGTGCTTTGACCTCACAGAGACTTGTGCTGTCACCAAATGGGAACCTAAATGGTTAAATTCTTTGTTACACTTAGGGTCTACTTTTTAAGCTATTCTAATGCCTTGCTAGTGTGATCACACTATAGCTTACTATTATTATTATTATCATTATTATTATTATTATTATTATTATTATCATCATCACTATTCTTATTGGTAGTAGTAGCAGTAGTAAAAAAATATTTGTGCATTAGAAATAGGACAGCCGATTTTTGTCATTGATTTGTAGTGTAATTACTGTAGTAGTAATAGTTGGAACAGAATTAAGAAAATTACAAAAATTATTGTAAAGGTGCAGGTACGGCATCAGCCAGAAATCATTACAAAGAAATGCAATAAATACAACACTGAGTACCAAGAGCAGATGACTTTATCAATCCTAATCTAATGACGAGCATCATATTCATGCAAAACTACATCATAAACGAAATGTAATTCAATCTAAAGATAACGACCTGAAAATGTTCTGGCGTGGGAGCCAGAAGCTGTGGGACCTCAACCAAAGCGGCCTGGCGTTCGACCTACTGACCAACAGGCCAAGAAGCCTCTGGAGGACAGCAGCTTCCATTCACTTGTTGCCTTGGAAACGTGACAGGAAGTCACAGCAAGTCCATAGGCCTTCAATCCTCTGGTGTGTGGTCCCAGAGGCACTGCATTCTAGGAGGAACTGGGTCTTCAACAGATACAAGCCCTGAGATCTTGTTTAGTGCCAACCACCCTCCTCACACCTGAAGGGTTATCAGAACCACGAATGTCAGCGTGCACACATTTCACAAAGCAGATGCTCTGTGGCTAAACATTACGGGGAGGAAACATTACAGATTAACTTTACATATTTTAATGCAAAATGTCAATATACTATCAAAAGTAATATCAACATTTTCTTGAAATCTTGAAAGCTGGTATTTGATAATATGCAGCAATAATGCTGAATGCTGAGCTCTGTGCAAGCGTGTAAGGTTTGTCTGGCAGCGAGAGCTGACAGGTAGCACGAACCGACGCCGCATCGTGGAAACTACCGACGGTCATGTCAGACATGAGCGTAGAGTGCAGTGTTCCTGGGTTTTTTTTTTTTTTTTGTTGTTGTCATGTTCCTCAGGCTCCTTCCAGCAGGGGATGGTTTAAAGGGCGGGGCGCGGTGGCTGACAAGCTCCGAGCCACAGTCAGATCAAGACTTCAACGCTGGCCCCCAGGCAGGGAGAGGGAAATGTTGACCGACGTCGAGCGGCGGTTTAAATAACCTTCGGCGCCCGAACGGAAAAGCAACACAAACGACGCCGCGCCGTGTTCGGCTTTTGCACAAATCAAACTTATTTTTAGTTCTGCTTGGGCGTCGGAATTGATGGTGGGGATTTTAAATTTAACTGAGGAGGGGGCAGACGAAGGAATAAATTGCGATCCTGGCACTCACGCTGCTAACTTGCAGTTTGGGGGCAGATTTGTGTGTTTGGGGTGGGGGAGAAAAAATAGAAGGGATGGAAAGTGAGAGAAGAGTGGGAGGGAGAGAGAAATAGGGAGGGGGGGAGGTGAGGGGAGGGGAAAGGGGGGGGGGGGGGGGAGTGGAGCTGGCACCGGCCGTCCTCCCCTGAGACGCAGAGCACTTGGTGCAGGCCAGCGTGTGAAGTCACGCGAGCTCCACGCTGGACTGATTATCTGTGATTGCAGTGCCATCTGGGCCAAGCCCCTGGGCTGTTCATACCCGAATGCAAAAATCTGACAGCAATATGTACCAGAGGTGGCACAAAGAGGCCCTCTCCAAATCTCCACAGACCCCCTTCCATACATTTCCTCTAATTTTACATATGGTATATGGTCGATTGTAGCAGCTTTATTCCAAATATTTTAATGGTTTATGCCTAGTAATTGTTGGAAGGAAGCTTTTAAAAGACTTTCAAGTAAGAATGCCAAAACTATGGCCAGTGGGCCACATTTGATCCACCAAAGCCATAGGATGTGCCCACAAAAGGGTGGTTATAGACATTAAACGTGACATAAATTGGGGAAAAAACATCACAATTGCTCTTTTTGACTCAAAACATTTGATACTTTATGAAATGTGTTATACATACATAATTTCAATTTGTGTATTATTTCAACAACAAAGTAATGTACGTGTAATGTAATATTGTCTGCTCCCCTAAACATAACAGGCCACGCATGGCCATTGGTAGGAACCAGCTTTTCTCTGTGGAGTAAAAGTCAGGACAATGCAGTATTTCACCACTTGCAACAAACACTTTAGTAGAGAAAAGTAAAAAATTTATTGAATGTCACACCGGCCAGCGGGAAGACCACAAAACACAACACACGTTTGCAGTAGAGCATCCATCAACACACTGGCTGTGTGACCTGGCTTAAATACCCTCGGAGGCCTTAGCTGTATGCACATGTCCATGTCATCTGCGAGGGCCTATCTCTTTGTTCCAGAATGACATATATTTGTGTTCACCAACTCCATATGCAATTAGTCTTGCCCGATACCTTGTGGCCCCTTGGTGTCCACTCAGTTAGGGCAGAGACCTATCCTCCTTCGGCCCTGGACCTACGGCTATGCAATTTGCAACCTAGGGCCCCATGGCCTAAGTCAGGCTTCACCTGGTGTACTAAATCATTGATCAATACGCACACACTTAACTATGCGTACAGAACAAACCTCTGAACCCATCACCATGCTGTACTGGCCTGCATGGTGTAGAGAGAAGATGAGCACATCAACCTCTACTTTTGAATCAGGGAATTTGAGTATTTTTGGTTCATTGCTGAGATTTTAGTTTGGCCCACTAAGCTTTTGGCCTGCCTGTTTCAAAGGGCTAGGCAATTGCTTTTTTTTACTATTGTGGTGTGATCCAATTTAACGGATTTACAATAGATAATGGAAAATAGGTGGATATGCAAATGAGTTGATCCTTATTTACTGACTTGCTCTACCTTATTACAGAAAGCTCATTGGAATAAAAGAAAGGTCGGCTTAAATTGGAACTTTATTTAACATCCAACGGACAGGAAGCAGCCTGGGTCTCAATTTCCTGTGTAAGCAGTCTTTGAAAAGAGGGCATCTTATAGAACAGCAATCAGATAAGACTCGTTCGGGGAGAGAGGTTCGCCCTGGAAGCCAAGGACCCCCATCCACGTAGTCTAAATTAACCCAATATCACATGTACAAAATGGGACATCTCCAGATCCCTGGAACTCGCAGCCGATTGTTTATTAATACAGCTAATTAAGTTTCCACACCAAATTTGAATTTAAATGAAGGCTCCTGGAGATATCATCAAGAGCAGCCGGCACCCCGCTGTGTGGCTTTCTGATACAAAGATTACAATTAGGGCAGGAGAGTTCTGGGCTACAAGTGAGGACAGATATTAGACGGGGGAAAGGCTCCAATTACAAAACCCGCCATATAGTTGTCAGTAGCAATTAAATGTTTGCCGAGAGCTTTCCGTTTGAGCCTCTGAGATCGGGAGACTGGACTCCACTGCCCTTCCTCACAGCGCATATTCAATAATAATTCATTAATATAATCAAAGGCTGTTGTTAATGCCGTTGTCTGAAACACGAAAATAGCACATATAGATGGCCCTGCATGCGAGATGCCCCTAAGCGTACACACAGAACACGTTTTTGTTAACGTGCTACTTTCCCAGCTTAAGCCTGGAACCAGGGCAACTTGGGATTGCTTACATTATCGTATCCGTTCATAGCGATGGAAACCTTGCTGTAGAAATCCAGGATACATACTTTACTCGAGGGAGGCCCCGTCTTGAATCGAACCTAGAACCTTCCGGATGCGGTCCCAGACCCCCAACAGTTCACTGCCAGGGAGAGGTGGTGCCGAGCGCATTTAGAAGCGAGTTTCCACACTCCCACCGGGTTATCACCTCTCTCTTCGACAGAAAAGGACTTCATCCCGCAGTGTATTATGGCCATCGATTGGCAAGAGAGGCTGTGGTTGGCGATGTATCAGATTTATGGAGCAAAAACACAGAATAATAAAAAAAAGAATAAATTCTTAAGTATCGACCTTGAGAGAGATGGCACTTTGGTGTCTGCATGTGTGTTTGCATTACTAGTTGGCCTGCTTTGGGACCGAGTTAAGAAAATACCTTCTCGTTGCATATTATCATTTTTATTTATTTTTTTACATTCTGAAATACACACTTAAAAAAAGGATAGAATTTCATTTTTCCCCCCCAAAGTGAATTGGCCAGGCTTTGGTTCTAGAGGGCTAATTCCCCTCCATCGCCACAACATGAGAATGGTAGTTTCATGGAGAAGAGAGCGTCATAATCTATCATTTAAATCATTTCCACAGCAGTCAGTTCCCTGGCTAATGCTTCCAGTGGGAAGCTTGTTTCCCTCCTAAAACAGCACCGCGCTGCAGGACTCACAACACACAAAGAAAATAACATTATGTCCAAATTCTACCGAGAGAAGGAGGAATGAAAATGAATTTTAAAACCACTGCCTTTCCCCCAACGTGCCGTGCAAAAGGATTTATTATTTTTATATATGTACATTTTTTTTTGGCAGAATTTTGATAACAGCAGTGCTGTCTTGTGAGGCACTATGGAGCAGGTGAGGCAGTTTTTTTTTAGTCCCAGCAGGTACTGTGGCACCTTTCCCTCAGGTTATTACCAGCCACTGCTGCACACCTCGAGGGGGTATGTGCTATGCGGGAAATATGTCAATTTCAGTGGCTGGGGTAGCCCGCCCCTATCAACTTAGATATAGTACAGGGAGGCTAACAGGAGGCTAACAGGATGCGCCGCTAATGGGGTAAAACACATGCGGAGATAAACCAACACTGAAGCCACAGTTAAATACAGCCAGTGGTCAAATGGACCCAACGACACACTAACAGACGGACACAAACAACAAACAAAGACAGTCAAGGCAGACGCTCACTATAAGACTGACTGACGTTTTCATTATTTGAGGCCATACTTAAACATGAACAAAGGGTCCAACATCTTTTGATGCCAGAGATGTCTTAAACTTTGTATTTACTCTTTAACGGTGAAATGCATAACTTTCACACAGATAGTAAAAACCGATTAAAGGGATAGTTCCTGGAATAAAAAGAGGTACTTTTAGTGTAGGTTTTCAATTGGCTCAGTTGTTCTGTGCAATGGAGGATATTTTAGATACTTTCTCAAAAAACCTGCAGGGTTTACAATGGCAGTCAACAAGGCATCCAGGGATTTGTCATCTAAAGCAAGAAAATACACTTTAATCAGTCCATTTACACAAAGAAGCACCTAAATGCAGGGATGAAGAAAGCAGCACCTTCTTCAGACCGAGAGGCTGTCCATAATAGCTGAAGTGGAACAGAGGCCAGTAATTTGCAGTCCTCCCATAGTCACTTAGCGCACATGCTTGAGACACCACTTGTATCTTAAGATGCCTTTTTTGGTTAGCAAATGCTTGTTATTTCAAAAAATGTAAAAGGCATTTCTTACAGTGGCGACTGAAAACACACCCAATTACCAACACTTCCCCCTGGATTTCATGAACATCAACATCAAGTGCACTAGCCGTGATGTTAGGAAACACACTGGCATTGTTTGAACCAGCTGGAATGACCACAGGAGAGTTTATAGGTTACTATGGACATATCAATGGTACATGCAGTTTTTTCATGGAAAAAAAATCAGCAACAGATTTTGTGCTAGTGGTATACACATCTTAATATGCATCTTAATTTGGCGCAACTCTGGTTGCACGCATCATTCTGGACGGGCCATTACGGTCAAATAAAGAAAACAGCAGCAATGGTGTCAAGCTTGCCTTTGGCTTTTTAAAAGGACCTTTAACCCCAACGTAGATCTACAGAGAAACGGCTCTAACTAGTTCTCTCTGGCTGGTTGTTAAGCATGTTAAAAAAAGGCACGGTAACCTAACGGCAATGTGCGTCCATTCAGAATTTGGCAAACCCAGTGTGCTCCGTTTCACTTACAAGGAAAGACATTGCAAAATGTATACGCCAGTGCTGCCCCCACAGGGAGTGGGAAAGTGCCCGATACGAACACAAAGTGTGCATGACTGAGTGTGTGCAACCCGACCGAGGGAATATCTCGCTCTGGCTTTTTATTCATACAGAAAAAAATAGTACGCTTAAGGGGTTCACATTATAAGTGACTTAGGAGTCTGGGTATATTCTAGAAAGGATACTTTTCGGGCCATTACTCTGGAACTAGTTAGATCACGACAGAATAACAGCCCTAATGTTTGCCCATGGACATCATCAGGCAAAAAAGAAAAAGAGAAACCCAGACCTTATTCTAAGTGAAAGAGCAAGCACCCAAAAATCCTCTCCAGTATTAATTACAGAATATTTCATGCAAAATGATTTTTGAGAAATATTTTTTTTGGGTGGAATTTTAGTGGTCGTCAAAGTGGTCTGTACGTACCAGGTTTTTTAGAGTTGAGGCAATTGTTGAAGTGACTTTGAAAAGGTATACTTAAAATGGCAAGCAAACACCACCAGAGGTACAGACCTACACAAGACATACCACACAGAAGCGTGGACAGTAAAAAAAAAAACAAAAAGAAACAGAGTGCTTACGCCTCTTGTTGTCCACAAGGGATTACAGCTGAAAGACTTTAAATGGCGACAGGGGGCATTTTATTGTTGGTGGCCATGTAATTGTCACTGCCGTGATCATCCAATCATTCGAGAGACAAATGCGTGAGAAACTCGATTCAAACAGCACAAAAAGCAAGCGAAAAAGGGAGATCAACTTTGTTTTTAATTTTTTATAGAATAATATAATACATTAATCACATTAAAGACAGAACACCCCTCCTCCCTCCACCTATGCCACATTGTGCAAGTTTTTTCATGTGAATTTGCTGGTTGTCCATCTCGCCCGTCCCAGAGTAGACAGACGGACAGCAGAGCTTTCTCTCCAGACTGGCACCAAAATTTAGGAGCTTACTACTGAGGCCTGTATTCACACTACTGTACACATAAACAGGTTTCAACATGGTTTGGACAAATCTTTCTCATTGGGTTCTAGAAAGTGCAAGCACTTTATCAGAACATGAATTTAGCCAAAATGTGTCTGAATTAGGCTTAAAAATTGTTTAGGATGCAGTAGCAATGCTTTTACAAGGGATGAACTACTGACGACTAAGGGCAAAAGGTCTGGAAACCTTTCACTGAAAACACAACTCATCACAGAACCAGACTGAATCTAGATTATACACACGGATGTGTGATTGCTCCAAATGGTTTCACTTTGGCGATTAGTTAGTTAAGAGGTCACAATTCATATAAGATATACAACAGTGTTTAAATGCCCCTAAAAGACATATTCACATTTTTTTCCCCCATGGAATGAAATCTGGAGCGTGTCACTTGAATTGTTTTTTTTTTCTACAGCAAGGGTCTCTTTTATTGAATAAAACGCAGTGTTCAAACAGGCCCCTTCCAAAACACTAAGGACAATTTACATCTAAAAAAATAAGCTTCTGAACTTATTCCCGTTTAAAGGATTGTTTTGCGGATGTTGGCATGTCTGTCTTTTTTTGTAGCCGCGTCCGATTTAAATCGATTGAACAAAAAAAGCAAGACAGGTCAGGAACTAAGCTAAAGCATCTAATTGCCTGAATCTATGATACTACTGTTAATGTCACAGGCGCTACGCTATAATATGAGTATTTCACGGCTAAGCACCTATTAGTCGAAAAATGCACACTGATCAACTGATATGCTTGCCTTGAGCTCAAAGCCATTACTGTTTATCCCAGTGGAAGGTAATCCTCACAATTTATTTTTCTTCTTTCTACTAGTGTCTCAGATAAATCTGCCGGCAATCCAAGAAAACGCAGATTAAAACGACCGCTTCAAACATTCAGCATGAGAAAGGAATACCAATTTACTCCTAAACGAACCAAGACCGTGGCATGTACATACCTTTAAAAATAATAAATAAAATCTAGAAAGTAAAAACAAAAAAGCTAAATTTGGCATAGGTTTTTTTGATATGTCTTTATTCAGAAGAAAAGGTAGCGAATGGAAAAAGACTTGCGAGCCAAGGAGGGAAATTCACCCTATCAGGAATGGAGGGAATCCACCCATTCAGTTCGAAACAGGCAGCATTCAGTCTCGACTGCCCACCACAGTGCCCTGCTAACAGCTGACTCGATCAGAAAAGAAGAATTGCCCTTGGGAATGTAGTTTCACGATGGCACTGCATTAATAATGACCAAAAAAATTTTTTTTTTTTTTTTAAACAGAGCAAAAGGTCAACCGATGGACCTTTTGGTGAACAACCAGACCGGCAACTGCACTGCCAACTGGTGGGCAAGATGTACTTCTATTTTAATGTGGATCGTGTCACTAGCCAGGGAAGCGAATGAGTATTTGTTTGGCCAGAAGCTACCCACAAGGTATTGCAACTGGTGGGTGACCTTCGAATTGGCCAGCATATGACCATCTGAGGGCCACCATCTTTCATAACCCTCACACACAAGTCACTGTCAGTTAACAGTCACAGTGTTTTGGATATTTTATTGGCTTTTTTTTGTGATATTTTGATTAAATATAAAATGGGGAAAACTGCTTAGAAAATACATCTGTAGACATACAATACATAAGCGAGTAGCAAAGTGCATATTTTAACATTGGAAACTGCGTTCTTGCCTTGTAATAGCTGCAACTAGAACATGGATGGCTGCCATTTTTTTTTGTTTGGCTGAGCAGCCCCGCTCAACTTCAACTTTTAAAGGACTAGGGAAGAAAAAAGAGAAATACAGAATCCCATCCCTTCTTTTTTTTTTTTAAATGAGAGAAATATAACAGAAACAACAGTGTACAACCACTTTTAACAGTCCCTTTCATTAAGCCGTAAGGAGGTAGAGTTAAACGAACCGACTGCGTTTTTTTTTTTTTCGTTTTTGTTCGTTTGGTTTTTTTCATTGATGTATTTACATCCTGGATATTACAGGTGCAATTACACTGCATTTATTTATTTAATTTTTTTTTTTTGTTTGTGAGCAAATTAAAAAGCTCCTTCGGATCAAATGACCAGCACTAACGGAGCCAAGTAAAATGCAGCTTTGAGGTGACAGATACGAGCCAAATTAATGAGTTTGTATTTGCGGTGCCCAGGACCAGGAACTAACCGGCTAGAAGAAGAAGAAAAGGAACACTTTTGTTTCAGTCTGGTAATAGGGTGCCTGGGGTCTCACAAGTTAAGCTGAGGAGATGCTGAAAGGTACTGCAACGCAGGCTGTGGCCAGCTTTCTCTGTTCTCTGAAAGAGGTCACCAGTGTCCGCCCACAGCCTACTCTAACACTCACGCCGATTTACACGGCTCAGTTATTCGCCACGGCCCAGTCCCTCCCCCCCAAAAAGCAAACCAATAAATAAAGTCTATAATACATCTATACATTCGTATTCATGAGCTAGGCCGCAAGCCGAGATTCCCCGACGCTTCAGATGGATTTTGTTCTCTTGAGGTAGCCTCAGCGACGCGTCTATGGGGTGGCGGCGGCGGCTGGCGGGGGGGGGAGGGGATCAGGGACGCCGTCCCGTCCGCGCTGGACGCACGCTTCCCGTGCGGGCGAAGACCCGATCCCGGGGTCGGCCGACCTTCGGAAAACCCCGCGAAGAACGAGGGAAACGGAGAGGAAGAGCGGCGGTGAAACGCGCTAGCCGCGGGCGGCGCAGCACGCCGTCGGTGGCGTGCCACGGACCGCCGAAGAGCCCTCCGCACGCCAGCCCGGCACTAACGCGACCCTTTCCCCGGCAAGGCACTGACACCGCAATACTGACCGTCGAAAGCAACCCGACGACGCATCTGTTTCTCCTGTACTTCTTACCCACTGAAAAGTGTCATCGCGCTCTACTTGGTAACAGGATTGTTCTCTCTCTCACAGCCCAAATCATCCGCCCTCCTCATCATCACTCTGCCCGGTATCTTAATACAAGCAGCAACATTTTAATGTGTTTTTTTTTTTCTCCAAAGGAAAATATCAATAAAGCTTTAAACAGAGAGCAGTAAATAACATATGCAGACAGATCTAAAGACAAGGGCCTTTCTGTCCAGTTGGGAAGTATTGTTTTCTCTGTTTGTTTGTTTTTTTTTTTTTTTTAAAGATGAGCAAAATTACCTTTTACAAGCTCGTTACGTTCCGTAAAACAAACGGTCCAGCTACGCAAATGGCTGGCGTGTGCTTCCGTGCGATTCGAAAAAGAGACAGTGCGGCTGCCTTATTGGCTCTCGCTGGGGAAAAAAAAAAAAAAAGGAAAAGAAAAACAAGGTTTGCGGTCGCCGTTCAGCTCGATGTGCTGTAGAAATGAACCAGAAGTTAACCCTGCGCGTTCGATCTGACCGGAGAGCAAGCACCCTCCGTTTTAACAGGCGGATACTGTGGCCGCTTCCGTTCGTGGTCTGCGTTGTCTGGGGAAGGAGAATGTTTAGCGCTTGCAGGTAGTAAAAGAACCCACAAACTGCCTGTAGAATTCTGGTCCCTTTTTAAAAAAAACTGGATTAAATATTAATTTTAAATCATATTCATAATGATCCTTTTCAGGATCTTTTAATGCAGCACCCAAACTGCTCGGAGAGGGAAAGGGGAGGGAGAGAGAGAGAGAGAGAAGAGAGAGGCAATTCATCATTCATGGTTGTTCCTTGTAAAACCAACTTTTTCTTTCCTTGCTTTTGTTATTACGATATACTCTTTGATACTAAAATGTCTCTTACTCTATGTACAGCTATACAATACAGAGTGACAAATCGGGGTACAGGTGTGAGCGGGGGAGGGGGGGTGGGAGGGTGGGGGGGGTACGTGGGCGCGGTCCTGGAGCAGTTGGTCGGGTGGCAGCTCGTACAGGTGGCAGTTCTGCATCACTTGCGGTCGTCGATGGTTTTAATGAATTCCACCGCTGCGGTGAACTGCATCCACCAATAGCACTCCTCCCCACTCAGCCGACTGGCGTAGAAATTATTGATGTACTGAATGGTGGACAGCAGGCAGGGCGGGTTTGCCTAAGGGGGGGTGGGGTGGGGTGGGGGGGGGTTGGACAAAAGGGGGGGAGGGGGAGAGGGAGGGAGTTAATGGCTGGAAGCCACACATATGTACGCTTGTATCATCTTTGCATGTATGTGAATTTATGTCTGTGCAGCAGTACATACATACATACATATACAATACATACATACACAACACACACGCACTTCATGCATACTGTCATAAACCACACGCGTGCACATTTACGCAAATTCTCCCTCTCTTACAACACAACGCAGCGAACGACAGACGCGAGCAAAAATACCCGCGCCTCGTTTTTTGATAAAAAAGTAACGCGTTTTCGTCCAAACGTGCATTTCCGCTAATTTTTGTTTGCTTTCGTCAGGTTAATGGAAAAACACTTAACACATGTCAGCCCGTTACGGTCTCAAGGATTCTTTTTTAAACCCGGACGCTCCTGGACTAATAACGCTGGCGTCGCTCTGGCGGGGAGAAAAAAATGCTGTTTCAGCGCGGAGCCCTCTGTCAAACTCGCTGATATGAAACGCCGCCGTAATTAAAAGCGAACTGATTAATTTGTGGATTAATTAATGGCATAAAAAAAATAACTGACTGACAGCCCTTGCGCAAAAAATGCACATCGTAACCAACTGCATGTTAAACGCTCTTTAAAATCCATCGCGTTCATTATCGGTTAGGAAAACAGCCGTGGACGGGGCGGCTGTGTCTGACTGCTAGCAGTCGGAAAACCAACATCTTTGCAACGTTCTTACGCAACTGTGTGTGTGCGCACGCTTGTGTGTGTGTGTGTGTGTGTGTTTAAATAATGTGCGTCTCTCTATCTATATGTTCTACGCGTGTTTCTGTATGTGCCTTTGCAAGCTTGTAGCTTGTGCACAAAATGAATGTGCTTATGTGCGCATGAGTGTGTATGTGTGTTACCTTGTGCATGCTATGACAGTTATGTGTGTGTTCTCTTTGTGTGTGTGTGTGTGTTACCTTGTGCATGTTATGACGTGTGTGTATTCCTTTTTGTGTACGCACGTGTTACTTTGTGCATGTAATGCCACATATGTGCGTGCTCCTTTTTGTGTGTATGTGTGTGCGCCGATGCTTGTGTGTACGTGTGTTACGTTGTGCATGTTATGACATGTCTGTGTTGCTTTTTGTGTGGGGATGTGTGTCTGTGCGTGTGTGCGCATGTGTGTGTTAGTGTGTGTGTGCGTGTGCGTGCGTCCGAGGCTCACCTTTATAAGCACGAAGACGAGCACAGGGACGAAGTCGTCGGCGCCGGGCACCGAGTCCTCGTTGGCCAGGCTCAGCAGGTTCATGATGGTGGAGCACATGCGCAGGATGCACTGCACCTTGTCCCGCGGTGTCTTGTACGCGCTGATCGTCCGGATCTCCGACTGCGCAGACGGCCACGGAGCCTCCTTCAGGTACACCTGAGTCACAGGCAAAGCGCACGCGGATACACGTCACAGAACGTCACACACGATTACACAGTTCCACCTGTCCAGCAAAAGTGCTTTCAAATAGGCAACGGTACCAAGTACCAGTCAAATATCTATGACATGTGACATGTGAAGACCGTACACCAGGGGGGTTCCCAAACTGGGCTCCCGTGTGCAGTCGCCTGATTTGAGGAAAGGGGTCGTCTGAAATTTGGGGGAAAATAGTAAAACAGTAAAAAAAAGAAATTTTTTTTTTTCTCTTTAAAATATGTGAACGTAGGCTACTACGTGTCAAAAATGACAACCCAACTATAGTAAGGTAATGAGTCACGGCTAAACGATGTCGTTCGGAACGAGTCGTGCGTGTGGGCAGGGTGTTGGGATCGCGGAAACTTGTTAACATTCATTTGGGGTCGCACAGAAAAAAAGTTTGGGAAAGCCTGCCATTCACCCAACTACACGTCACTTCCGCACACGAACAGGCCGTCGGCCTTCAAAATGGCGTATTCCTGGCTTGGCCAATAAGATCTCTTCATCCACCCCCCCCCGCAGTAAATGAAGGAAAATTTGTTTCTTTTCAAACGCGGATGTCTTTTTTTCGTTTCTTTGAGGGGGCGGCGCGTCGCGACAGCGAGGCGCGGCTGAAACACGGCTGCGGGAGCGGGGCGGGGGCGACGCGACGGTCCCCTTTATTAATTACCCGAGATGCGCCTCTCTATAAATCTGGCCCCGGGTTTAATGAACTTGTGCACACGAGTAGAAAAATGCGCTCCTCCGGTCCCAATAAATCCAGGCCAGCCACACTCCATAAACGCACCGGGTCTCCCCTGGAATGTACGGGCCATCTTAAACACGCACCTTAATGTGTCTGCGTCTGGAGCGCTGCCTAAAACTGCCCTCTTCCCTCCAATCCACTCCCTCGCCCCACACCAACCCTTTCATATTTAAGGAACATTTCTAGAATTTAAAGACTTAAAAAACAGCCCCCATTGTCACAGAAATGTCATTTAAAAAAAATAATGATAATTTTTATGGACTCTATAGAATTGGAAGAACCACAACACTTCAGGCTAAAGCTGAAAATGTGATTCAAAAAGTGAGGGGGGAAAAAAATTAATATTTCAAAAACCGCACGCCACTGCACTGTTTGGGTCTTATTTTATAATAAAAATCGCTTTTAATTTTAGGAAAACAAAAGTGGCATTTCAGCTGCTGCTGGTGGCGTTGCCTGGGCGACAGTATAGGCAGGGGTGTTAACAAGAGGAACGGAATTAATACCCAGCCCAAAGACACCTGCACACACCTCAGGCTAGCGCTCTGTTAGCACCGCAGCTGCTGCGGGCCCAGAACTCGTCTGACACACCATTCGCTGATGAACTAAACCCATTACATTTGAAGCTTCTTTTTTTTTTCTTTACATGTTATTTTCACAGATATCCAAGTTAAACAGGATTTATGACATTCATAAGTATTTCTGCTAACACCTGAAATTAATTATGGGAAATTATGGGAAAGCAAAAGTAACCAAACACGCCAAAGCAAATGAATAACTCATCTCAAACAGAACGCCTCTTTTCTATTAAAACGAAATTCTGAGAACAGCGCACAGTATCAAAATGGGACACATTTTCTACTTCTTAACAAACTTATAAAGATACTCAGAGAAATGGTTGCTAAGCATTATCTGGAAATTTACAGCTGGAATTTATAGCTGGAAATTTACAAAAGAACCTCAGATGAGGTACAAAGGACCAAGTTCTGAATACACACCGTTTTGGTAACACAGACGATACAGATCCGTAACCAAAATGCATCACTGCTTCCTATTGGTCAGAGAGTCTTACCTCTGGAATCTGAAGAGCCTTGTGATTGGCTGTCACCACTTTGGAGAGGCGCTGAATGTGTTCCTGTAAGACCCTGAAAGAGATGGGCTGTCGTGATGCAGCTGTAAAATTGCACCCGGGACCCACATCAGCCTTTCAAACGACCACTAAAATGACCCTCAAGATGTTGATAGGTCGTAAAACAAACAATATATACTGCACAGCAAGCCAAACAATCCCAATGTTTTTTTTTTTTTTTTTTTTTAAAAGCTATTCTCAATAAAGAAATTGTAAGGTTAACAAATAAATAAAAATGTCTATTTTACGGTGATACAAAGAAAATAGGGAATACTACAGGAGGCTGTTAGCAACTTAAAACTGGGTCCATGTTTTAAGATATCGACTCGTCCAAACATCTGCACAAAGTACAAATACATATATGGACTCATCGAGCACGTAATCTTGCAATAACCACCAGGATTTAATAGAGATTCTGTGCAGATGTTGCCGGTGCGTTGTAGAGAATGCCCATGTGACCATGTGACTAATACAAATATTACAGTTGTAGTACTATACTATTTTATACTTAAGAATACTTGAAGTATAATTAAAGTTTATATCATGCACACTTAGTATACTTTTTTCACATGGGTGAGGACTAAGACCAGACCAGACTGTGTGTGTGTGCGTGTGTGTGTGTGTGTTGTGTGCGATATTTGTGTGCATGCACGTGTGTCCACGGACGGGGTCGATGTGGGCGCCTGCGCTGAGATCACGGTTCAGTGCGGGTGGGTTAGGGGTCAGGGGTCGGGGGTTAAGGGTCGGGGCGGGGCCGTACTGGTCTCTGAGGACGTCCCCGTCCTGGTTGGGGTAGAAGGCCAGCTTGAAGATGCGGTTCATGACGCTGCGCTCGATGGCCGCCTGCGCGTCCTGCAGCTGCTCCTCGCTGGCGTACTGCCAGATGGCGTCGTTCGCCATGGCGCCGTACAGGTAGCGCAGGAAGTCCTCCACCGACGCCGTCTTGTCGTCGGCCGCCGTGCACCCCTGGAACGCTGGACGGGCGGGGGGGCACAGAGGCATGGCGTGTCACTCAGAGCGTGGAACCCCGCCCACAGACCCGCCTCCCGGGATGAGAAATCCCTGAACTGACCAATCACAGCATTGAGTTTTACTGTTCCTTCAAGATTTATATAACATTTATAATACGGTCCAGGCCTCACCGTAAGCAGGATACAGTCGACCATCAACAGGCTATTTCCATTCAGGGCACTAACACCTGTTTCTATAAAACCCGGAGTGGCTCAAAGTGTTATGCGTGTATCGTGTAATTCCCATCCCTGCAATAACCTGTCGTACTTTCGTATTTATGGTGATCTTGTACTCTGATGGGACCATTAACTGTTGTAACGAGGAATATGTTCATTATAATTTTTATAGACTGTAATGTCTTTATTATCAATTGCCTGACTTTCCCAAAATTGTTACAAAAAAAGGATTATTTGAACTTTAATTACAAACTTATTATGAAAATGATTATTATTATTATTATTATTATTTTAATCAATATCATTTGAGGTGTCAAGAAGCTGCACAAATATATCTGGCTGTAACAGAACCATTATCTAATTTGCCATCAAATCAGTCTATGAACAGACGCTCAAATGTTTTTCATGCTCAAAATCCCCTCCAGTATTTCAAGTTTTACAGATATGTTCTGATGGTTTTGTCTCTCTACAAATTCCAGCTCAATTTTATAACTACAAAAACAGATGAGAATGACTATTTTAAGTTAATCTTTGGATGCCACAAGGGGACGTGCAAGGTTTTTTTTTTTTCTGCAGTCTCTCAAGAGCGAACTGAATAAATGCCATCTGACAGTGCCACAGTCCGCTTCGATATCTTTCTGTTGTTGCATCTAGCACAAATCAACCCTATCACCTTATTTAGGTTAGCATCACCAGAGGCAAACAACAGAGATCTCAGTCCACCGACTTGGTTGAATAAATACAAAATATTAAGTAAATAAAAACATAATAAATATATAAAAACTAAAATGCGTTTTGAATAAAGCGCTCTGCGTGAAGAGCCCGTGGACAGGCGCGGGGGTCTGGTGCCCCCTAGAGCGTCTCCTCGGCCAGAGAGGCGCGCTGGCCGGGTCACATGACTCCGGGCAGCGGCACGGGAAGCCAGGAGCTCGGGGGGGGGCGGGCCGAGCGAGCGCGTCGCCGAGCGCCGGCGCGGCTTTCCGCGGGAGGGTACAGGAAGCCGCGCTCTTTCAGGAAGCCCAGTTTTACGCCGCGCTGCCGTTTCCGCAGAATTAATATTCACATTAAAAAGGTTACTTCCCAGCCAGCGCTCCCCCCTGTCTTAACAACAACCCCGCAAAATGTTCTTTAAAAGGCCGTCAAATGTGGTTCCGCCCGCAAATATAAACCGAAGGAAAGTCCTCGGTCGGACAAATGAAGCTTTGAGGGATGGCCCCGGTAACGGCTGCAGATAAGTCGCGCGGTTAGCGCGTAGCTAAACTCTTCCCCCGGGCTGCATTCGCCGGTTCTCATTGACGTTTTCTTTTTTTTTTCCCACTGTGAAATTAAAATGAATTTAACTGATGATATAAAGTTAAATGACAACAGTAAATGTAAATCTCCTGATGATCTTTCCGGCGCAGCTGCCCTAGGCAGCGCTTAGCATTAATAGAAAAGACAGGAGTGATGCAGAGAGGGAGCGAGAGAGAAAGCGAGCGCGCGTTATTATGAAGAAGTCACCCACGCTAGAAAATGCATTTGAAAAATGTAAAGCGTGAGAAGACATTAGGCTCTGAAAGAGAGGCCAGGAGAGAGCGGAGGAGAGAGAGAGAGAGAGAAAGCAAACAAGAGACAGAGGGAAAGAGACAGAGAAAGAGAGCGAGCAAGAGACAGAGACAAAGAAAAAGAGGGAAAGGGAGCAAGAGACAGAAAAACAGAGATAGGAGCGAGACACACACACACACACACACACGGTCAAACACACATGCACACACATGCACAAACATGCACACACACATGCACACATCCTCACACATGCTCACACACACGCACACGCACACCCGCACAAACACAAACACACACACACACACACACACGCGCGCGCGCACACGCACACCCGCACACACACACACACACACACACACTCGCACACCTACACACACGCGCACACACACCTCTGATGAAGCCCTGCATCTTGGCCTCCATTTGCTCCAGCAGCAGCCGCACGCACACGGTGGTGAAGTAGCGGTTGGCCACCTCCTTGTCCCGCAGCACCCTCTGCAGGAGGCGGTCCAGGTGCGCCTGCGACGTCTGCAGGCCCTGCCGACACCGCGTCAGGTAGGCGATGTAGGGCGCCCGCTTCCTGCAAGAGCAAGAGGCGCTGCATCACAAGCACTGTCTCTCATACACACAAATGTAAGCATGCTATCCCTTAGTACAGTAAATACATACAAACCCAGTACACAACTGTGCACTCATGCACGCACGCCAGCAGTCACTGCTTATCAGCTAAGGTAAAGCACATATTGAGAGAGACTAAGGTGCAAACACCCCTGGCGGTTAAGGTGCTGTGGAGGTTGGTGAACTGAACTGTAGCTAACCCCAGGTAGAGGGTCCAACTAAGAAGACAAACAACCCTTAACCTTAGAAGTTCACTGTTCAGGCTAAATGCTATGTTTTATCGCTATGGTATGTGTACACAATACACTCCATAATGCTTGGAACAGAGACTTTATTTGGCTCAGAGCTCCACAATTTAAGAGTTTTACTCTAACAACTCACATGGGATTAAAGTTCAGATTCTCAGCATTTATTAAAAGATATATTTATACATTTTGGTTTCACCGTGCAGAAATGATAGCACTTTGTCAAATGTGACACACTTAGTCAGGTGTGTTCAATTGCTTCCTTAGTGCAGGTATAAGAGGGAGCTTTCAGTATCTAGTCTTGATTCTAGGCTTCTGATGGCCTTTAGAACCTGTTCTTGGCGTTTGTCAAAACGAGGACCAGATTTGTGCCAATGAAAGTCAAGGAAGCCATTTTGAGGCTGTGAAATAAGGAAGAACAGCCAGAGGCATACACCGACCCGTAGACTCATCAAAATAAACTGTTTGGAAGATCATTAAGAAGAGGGCACTGGTGAGCTCACAGGGCCTGGAAGGCAAAAGATGATGACCGAACTAATGACCAAAGAAGTCTCAGCACAATGAAGAAAAACCACCAAACACCTCTCCGACAGATCAGAAAGACTCTTCAGGAGGCGGGCATGGATGTGTCAGTGACTACTGTCCGCAGAAGACTTTACAAAAAGAACTAGAGGCCATACTGCTAGATGCAAACCACTAGTCAACCACAAAAGTAGGATGACCAGGTTAGAGTTTGCAAAGAAGTACTGTACCTACAAGAGCCTGCCGAGAAAAAGGTCTAGTGGACAGATGAGACCAAGATTCACTTGTATCATTGTGACTGTAAGAGCAAACTGCAATAGCCAAAAGACTGCCCAAGATCCAAGCACCCCTCCACAGATAGTGGCTCACTTGTCTTTGATGATGTAACTGCTGATAGTTGCTCTACATCATGAAACCTATGCACTTGTTGTACGTCGCTCTGGATAAGAGCGTCTGCTAAATGCCTATAATGTAATGTAATGTAATGATAGCATCAGCAGAATTCATTCTGAAGTGTACAGAAATAGCTCATTGGATGGCACTTCATGCTATGGAAAGACAATGATTCCAAACATACTGCTAAAGCAACAAAGGAGTTACAAGTACAAAAACGGGAAATTTTTTGACTGGCCAAGTCATTCGCCCAATCTGAATATAACTGAACATGTTTTACATACGCTGAAAAGAAAACTTAAGGTAACATGCCCCCGAAACAAACAGGAGCTCAAGATAGCTGCAGTACAGGCCTGGCAGAGCATCACCAGAGAAGATACTGAGTACCTAATGCCTACGGATCACAGACTTCAAGCAGTCACTGCATGCAAAGGATATGCTACAGAGTACTAAATAGGACTACAATACTTTAATTTACATAACATTAATATGTCCCAAACATTATGGTGCTTTGAAATGGGGGAGCTATGTATAAAAAGCGCTGTCATTTCTACATGGTAAAATCAAAATGTATAAAAAAAAGAATCTGAACTTCAATCACATGTGGTTAATTGGAGCCCCACCAATTGTGTGATTCAAAGTCTAAAATTGTGGAGTACACAGCGAAATCAAGAAAAAAATATATCTTTGTCCCAAACATTATCGGCTTACTTTGTGTGTGAGTGTTTGTGTGTGTGTGTGTACACACATATATATATACATATATACATAAATTGTGTGCTGGCACTAGACACTCCTGTTCTGGTCTTTCAGGAGCACCTGCTCCGCTTCCCATGGGATTGTGGGTACCTGTAGTCGTCGGCGATGGCGGCCAGCAGCTTCCTGCAGGTGCGGGCGTCGAAGCGGCTGACACAGCGCGTGGTCTCCTGGATCTGGGCCATCTGGCTCTTGTCCTGCAGGTTGATGGCTTCCGCCAGCTGCACCTTCAGGAAGCACACGATCTCGTTGTCTAGGAAGGAGACAGGAAGCAGGGGTCAGGCAATGACTTCCATCAGGAAGTGAGTTAACACTGAGTTATCAGGAAGTGCATCACAGACACAGAGTCACATCAGAAAGCGAGTGACAGAAACTGAGTTCCATCAGGAAGTGCGTCACAGACACGGAGTCCCATTAAAAAGCAAGTTACAGACACTGAGTTCCATGAGGAACTAGGTTACAGACACAGAGTCCAGTATGAAGCAGTGTGGCTCAGTGTGAATCAGTATGAAGCAGTGGGGCTCAGTGTGAATCAGTATGAAGCAGTGGGGCTCAGTGTGAATCAGTATGAAGCAGTGTGGCTCAGCGTGAATCAGTATGAAGCAGTGTGGCTCAGTGTGAATCAGTATGAAGCAGTGTGGCTCAGTGTGAATCAGTATGAAGCAGTGTGGCTCAGCGTGAAGCAGTATAATGCAGTGTGGCTCAGCGTGAATCAGTATGAAGCAGTGTGGCTCAGTGTGAATCAGTATGAAGCAGTGTGGCTCAGCGTGAAGCAGTATGAAGCAGTGTGGCTCAGCGTGAATCAGTATGAAGCAGTGGTGCTCAGTGTGAATCAGTATGATGCAGTGGGGCTCAGTGTGAATCAGTATGAAGCAGTGGGGCTCAGCGTGAATCAGTATGAAGCAGTGGTGCTCAGTGTGAATCAGTATGATGCAGTGGGGCTCAGTGTGAATCAGTATGATGCAGTGGGGCTCAGTGTGAATCAGTATGAAGCAGTGGGGCTCAGTGTGAATCAGTATGAAGCAGTGGGGCTCAGTGTGAATCAGTATGAAGCAGTGTGGTGCAGTACGGCTCAGCGCAGTGCAGTGTAGTGGTGGTAGGCAGAATAAACAGAGGGCTAACCACAGCCAGTTTGCCGTACCTTCATGGTCGCCGTGGTCAGGAAGGCCGTTTCGGGTGGAGGCAGGGAACGTGATGGGGTAGACCACAGAGTCCGCAGAGCACAGGGCCAGTCTCAGCTTCTTCTTTGCATCACTGCCACAGAGAAACAGGAAAGCATGAACAGCAGCATGAACAGCACTGTCAGATCAGCTTCACAGTGGTAGTACTGGCTGCCCCCCCCAAACACTCACACTGTAATATCCCCCCCAGCCCCGATACTCACACACGATCAGGCACACATACGCACAAACACGAACACACACACACACACACACACAGCGAACCTGAAGGAGAACTTGGAATCCTGAGGGTGGGCTGTCTGGCTGGCGGAGTCGGGCAGGTCGTCTGTGGAGATGTTCTGCAGAACCTCCTCTCTGGGGGAGTCGTGAACACTCTCTCCTTCTCCTCCACAGGCCTCTACACACACACACAAAAGACCACCGTCACAAAGTGTTTACAGTATTTGCATTAAAAGATAAAATAATGAAATTGGGTGTGAGGTGAGACAGGAACATTCACTTAGTTATACATACAGTTGGTAAAAAGGAAAATAGCAGACAACGTACAAATGCAACACAGTAAAGAATACCTCAGAAGCCAAATAGCAGAGGCAGTGTGTGTGAGTGTGTGTACACGTGCCCATGCATGTGTGTGTGCCTGTGTGTGTGTGTGTGTGTGTGTGTGTGCGTGCGGAAGCGGTTGTGTGTGTGAGTGTATGTGTGTATATGGGTGTGTGTGTGTGCGCGTGCGGAAGTGGTTGTGTGTGTGTATATGAGTGCATATGGGTGTGTGTGTGTGTGTGTGTGTGCGCGCGCGTGCGGAAGCGGTTGTGTGTGTGTATATGAGTGCATATGGGTGTGTGTGTGTGTGTGCGCGTGCGTAAGTGGTTGTGTGTGTGTATATGAGTGTACCTGTGTGTGTGTGCGTGTGTGTGTGTACCTGCGTGTGTGTGCATGTGTGTGTACCTGCGTGTGTGTGTGCATGTGTGTGTACCTGCGTGTGTATGCGGGTACGTATGCGCTCACCCTGGCTGTCGTACGAGGCGGCGGCGGCTCTCTCGCCGGGGCTGATGCGCTTGATGTTCCTGTACTTGTCCAGGATGTCTTCGGCCGCCTGGTCCTGAGTGTTCTGTCTGGGCAGGGGCTCGTCTGACGGACAAACGGACAGACGTAAAGGTTAAGGCCACCGCGGCAGCAGGGATACGCGCTCGCCCGCCTCTGTGTGGGGAGAGAGCGGGGGTGTGTCCGTTACGGGCGGAGTGACGGCGGACGGCGGCGGCACCGACCTTGCGGGACCCGCTCCAGCACCACGTCATCCTTCTCCAGCTTGTCTCTTTTCCGGAACGCCGCCATGGGAGCTGCGGAAAAGGTGACGTCGTGAGTAACCAGGGAGACCGGGCGGGGCGGGGGAGGGCTCAGTGACGTGGTCCCGCTCAAAGCGACCGCTTTTCATTCTGCTTTTCAAAGCGACCGCTTTTTCGCACTGTGGGATAAATTAAACTGCTCTGAAAAAATTTATGTGTGGCGGTCAACAGAATCCTGGACGCATTTTTGGCGACAGGCTACAAAGTTTTTTTTTTTCGGGTAAAAAGACATTTTTCATCTATGTGACCATAAAAGCCAGAAAAACATTTATTCTTTTGCCACAATTTTATGAAAAACTATGCTACAGAAAGGCATTGGCCATTTTTCTCTTTTTGAGCTCTCGTTAGCTAAGCAAATGGGGTGTTGTGAAGGGCAGAAGCTCTGTCATTTAGCATGGCGACCGTGCGGCTAAGCTAGTGGACTGCAGAGTGGAATGCAGCGGTAGCTGCATGCATGCATGCTTTTTTTTTAAGGATGCGCGTGCATCTGTCACCCCTGCAGAATTGACAGGGGATGCTGCAGAAATGAGCCGGGCCCAAAATTGCTATTCGGCCTTCAAATTTGAAAAAAAAATGGAATAGAAAATTCTGACTACTAGTGACATCTTTTTTTGTGAACAAAGCAAAACTTTTTCCACTCGAGGGATTTCTGCAGACTGCCACACACATTTTTACTGGTTCAAAAACACATATTATAAGGTCCTATATTACTGGTAACAAAATCAAAGACATATCCCAGCTAAAAACATGGGAACTTTCACAAACTGACAGTGACGTACTGCAACGATGCTGCAAATGGATAGCAGCTAGCAAATAATAACAGCACAGCCTCATCAGCACGGCAAATAAAATACACATAACCAGGCAACTGAGACAACAGGCACAACGTCACCATATATACGCGCGTATATATGTGTGCGTTTCTATGCGAGCACCATAAAACACAATTTTGTACAGCACGTATGTACGTATAGCATGTTTGTGACGAAACAGACGAGGCTAGTTTTTCTTGACACAATGAACTTCAATTTGTGTACTGTGCCTAAATGGGGACCCAAATCCTCGTATGGAGGTGCCTGCTATTGGCAATTCATTTGGGGAACTGTCCGCCACGAGAGTTCATTTGATTACCTGCCACACGCTTACCCACAAGTTACGTGCTGCGCTGTCTCTAATCTTAATCAAAATCAATATCTTTATTCAGTCGCTCGTCCCTGTGCATTATCGTTAGCCTTATGTTTAACCTTTTATGCACCGGGCCATTCTGACATCGATCTCCTGGGTCTCGGGCTGAGATACGGAAAGCACAGAGGCCCAGAAAACGTCTCCCGGGTTTGAGCACGGCAATTTCTGGGGCATGGAGTCTATTTTGGGCGCCCGGAACAGAACCACGCTGATCATCAACTCTGACGACAGGAGGACTTCAGAGATAAATAAATAAATAAATAAATAAAAGCAGGTGCAAACGGCCAGCATCAGCGAGACAGCCGGATCACTTTTACCCTCCGCGGTGACATCTCTTTCCTTTAGAGGCGTCATTTTGAGCACTCATGAATATGTAAACAATATTTATCATTAATTTTGTCCGTCACCGCCCGCTCAAAATTTCTTTTGACAAAGATCAGACTATAACTGGCCGGCAGGGAGGGCTCACTGAAGGCCATGAGTCCGTGAGGGGCGCAGCTACCGCACAGTGACAGTCACTGGAAAGAATTTGCTGTCCGTAGCAGAAACTGCGCCACTGGCTCTAATCAGTGAGGTATCGATAGCGCTCCCGCTTGGGAAACACGTAGCATTACTGTCCCACTGCTGCTCAACCCACGAGCTGAAACTGTTCTGCAACAGTGAGCAAGTGAAGCATTGGTCTTTGCTGCTAAAGCAGGTTATGCTAATACAGGCCTTTTCCCTCAGGTACACTAGCTTATGTAATGTAGGTAATGCTAATTAAGGCTTTCTCCCCTCAGTTACACTAGCACGTTTACTGTATGTAATGCTAATAAAGGCCTTTTCCCCTCAGGTACACTAGCGCATTTACTGTATGTAATGCTAATTAAGGCTTTTTCCCCACAGGTACACTAGCACATCTACTGTATGTAATGCTAATAAAAGCCTTTTCCCCACAGGTACACTAGCACATCTACTGTATGTAATGCTAATTAAGGCTTTTTCCCCACAGGTACACTAGCACATCTACTGTATGTAATGCTAATAAAGGCCTATCCCCCTCAGGTACACTAGCACATCTACTGTATGTAATGCTAATTAAGGCTTTCCCCCCTCAGGTACACTAGCACATCTACTGTATGTAATGCTAATTAAGGCTTTCCCCCCTCAGGTACACTAGCACATTTACTGTATATAATGCTAATAAAGGCCTTTTGCCCACAGGTACACTAGCACATCTACTGTATGTAATGCTAATAAAGGCCTTTTCCTCTCAGGTACACTAGCACGTTTACTGTATGTAATGCTAATAAAAGCCTTTTCCCCTCAGGTACACTAGCACACTTACTGTATGTAATGCTAATAAAGGCCTTTCCCCCTCAGGTACACTAGCACACTTACTGTATGTAATGCTAATAAAGGCCTTTTCCCCTCAGGTACACTAGCACAGTTACTGTATGTAATGCTAATAAAGGCCTTTCCCCCTCAGGTACACTAGCACAGTTACTGTATGTAATGCTAATAAAGGCTTTTCCCCTCAGGTACACCAGCACATGTAACGTAGGTAATGCTAATAAAGAGTTCTTCACTCGATGCACTGCCATGTGTAATGCAAAAAGAAACCAGCGAAACGAAACACAAATGAGGGCCTGCAAAATAAGCCACGTCACAACACGGCCGTAGCTATGGCAAAGGGGGCGTGGCCTCGGGCCGTGGCGACGGCTGCTCGAGCGCCAGGCTGCCGCGTGGCTCACAGCTAAGCTCAGCTCAGCTCAGCTCAGCGAGGGGAGTGGGGGGGGGGGGGGGGGAGGAGGGCACGACAGCAGAGCTACAGCGTGTTACCTGGTCCTTCGCTTTCTGCAGTCCAGTACAGCACTGTGTGAGGAACAACAGACACATTCACACACACAGCTCCCACCAAATACCGTGCAAACCCCAGAACGCCGCGGCCTACGCTGTCACAGTCAGACAAGACCTGCAGGATCTTATCTTTCACCCCTCTATTTTAACATCAATTATATTATATTTATATTTAAATATTATTTTATACTAAACGACTGCTTGACTAATAGCTTCTTTGTTGTACTACAGTACAGTTAGACTGACATGCAGAGCCTACCATTCACAGGGGCAGGAGTGTGAATCACTGCAGAAGGACACAGCACTACCACATCCCTCTCAGCTACCGTTATACATTCAGAATTATGTCAAACAAACATGCGCCAGAACAATAAAGTTTTTAAAGTTTGCAGGGGCTAGCTGATTAGCAATATTTTAAGCTGTGGTAGTCAATATGCTGCAAAGTTTTATAATATTTGGAGTCATTACTCCATAAAACTGAAAGATACCGTGATGCATGATGGGAAGGGGTTTAACATCATCATGCAGACACTGTGAAGCCATATTCCCCAATCCACCCAGTTAAAGAATGGTAAAAATCAGTAGTGTGAATGTAAACACAGGTCACTAAAACCGAGTGATAACGAGAGAGAAATTTCCCCGCAGGTTACCTTTGGGTATGGCCGAGACAAAGCGTTTCTTCCACCACGGTCGGTTGCGATCGGACTTCTCGTCATCGCTGTCCTTCCTCTCCTCCTGCGAGCAGAGAAAACGGAAATTACCCAAGATTCCTTGAGCCAGTTCATCTTTGGGTCTAATGATTTTATGCTGTGACAGACTCAAATGACAAGCGGTGGGCCACCTAGTAGCCACATGCTGTTCAAGACCAGATTCGGGGGTCAGAGAGGTGCACATATGACCTTTACAGTATCTAACTCTGTCTGTACGTGGCTATGCACAAAAATGGACCATCAGCAATCATGCGTACAGCCAATGGGGAAGTCAAGGAGATGGAGCAGAGGCAGACTCAATACAGCCAATGGGGAAGTCAAGGAGGTGCAGCAAAGGCGGACTCATTACAGCCAATGAGAAAGCTAAGGGGGTGGAGCAGGGTCAGAATCATTACAGCCAATGGGGAAGAGAAGGGGGTGGAGCAAAGGTAAAATCACTACAAACAACGGGGAGGTCAAGAGGGTCACAGTTATTAAGGGCGGACTCACGTCTCCTTTGAGCGAGTCCTTGCTGGGCGAGGACGAGGGTCCCAGGGAGAAGCCGGGGGCCGGGTCCCGCTCCTCCACGGTGGCCCGGCGGTTGAGGCCGGGGTCGCTGGTGGGCCGGCGGCCGGCGCAGACGATGTCCGAGCTGCGGCTGCGCACCAGCCGGTCGGGGTAGGAGTGCCGCTGCTTGGCCAGCTCCAGCTCCGCCTGCGCCAGGCCGTGGGGCCCGAACAGGGCGTGGCGCGGCTCCGCCACGGGCGGGTCCGGCGGAGGGTGAGGCGGCCGGATGCAGTGCACCTTGGGCCTCACGATGGTGCCCGTGGAGGAACCTGCGGGGGGGGGGGGGGGGCGGAGGTCAGTGATGTCACAGGGGTCAGGCCGCCGGGGTCACACAAGCGGAATAACTCGATGACTGGAGCCCGCAGGTGAACTGTCCCATTTCCAGGTAGGATCCTGCCATCGTACCCCAGAGAAAGGCACTTAATCTAAACCGCTCCGGTACATATCCAGGTATATAAATGGGCACCGCATAAAAGCGCAGTTGTTCATGTCCCTCCGGATAAGAGCAGCTGCTATAGGCCAGTAATGGGAATAAATGGAAGTGCTGGGCGTTGGGCCCCGCCGCTCAGAATCTGGGGCTCTCTCATTAGCCTCCTGAGATGCGCGTGTGACTAGCGCGCACACGTGACAGGACGAGCGCGGGGAAAGTTCCAGAAGCGCCGGAGAGGGCTCTGCCGGGGAGAGAGGCACGCCTGGGGTGCGGGGTAGGCCACCTGTTCCAAGGGTAGGCTCTCCCTCCCGAAAACGCCTTCCGGTGCCAGCCTGGCGCCGCACGCGCGCGCAGTCAGACGGTGCGGGCCCGTGCCAGCCTGCCCCGCGGTGAGGTCTCGCAACCTGCCGCCGCGTCACCTTGCCGCGCTCCCTCCCTGGCACTGTCTCCACGGCAACGCGGGGCACGGACCCCGTCCCACAGATCGCCCCGGAAACCGGGCTCGAGAAACACACCGCCGCCCCATCCTCGCCCAACCCCAGACGAGCGACCCTCAAAATGCCCAGACCCCCAAAAAAAGTAAATCCAAATGTCTATTTATGGTACAATAACACTGTCCAGTGATTGGGAAGAAGAGGGGGAGAGAGGGAGAGAGAGTGAGGGTGGAAGGGGAGGAGCGAGAGAAAGGGGGAAGAGGGGAGGTAGAGAATGAGAGAGGGGGGGAGAAGGGAGGTAAAGAATGAGAGAGGGGGAGAGACGGAGAGAGACACAGGTTGTCGTGTTCATTATTTTTTTCCCCTCCATGCTGTTCGTTTGAGCCCGTGCCATTAGTGGGGAGTTAATGATGCCGGCTGTAAGCAGATTACCTTCTGCGGAAGACAGGGGATCAAACATGGCCAGCAGGGACTCGGCCTGGGATGGGGGAGACGTCAAGTGGTGCCCTCCTGGAGAGAGAGAGAGAAATGGAGAACTTTAGCCTTCCCTCCGCTGGCACTTACACTCAGTACAACTATAACAGCACCGCTGCTAGAACTGACACTCAGTACAACCATAACAGCACTGCTGCTAGAACTGACACTCAGTACAACCATAACAGCACCGCTGCTAGAACTTACACTCAGTACAACTACAACAGCACTGCTGCTAGAACTTACACTCAGTACAACCATAACAGCACTGCTGCTAGAACTTACACTCAGTACAACTATAACAGCACCACTGCTAGAACTTACACTCAGTACAACTATAACAGCACCACTGCTAGAACTTACACTCAGCACAACTATAACAGCACTGCTGCTAGAACTGACACTCAGTACAACTATAACAGCACCACTGCTAGAACTTACACTCAGCACAACTATAACAGCACTGCTGCTAGAATTTACACTCAGTACAACTATAACAGCACCGCTGCTAGAACTGACACTCAGTACAACCATAACAGCACTGCTGCTAGAACTGACACTCAGTACAACCATAACAGCACCGCTGCTAGAACTTACACTCAGTACAACTACAACAGCACTGCTGCTAGAACTTACACTCAGTACAACCATAACAGCACTGCTGCTAGAACTTACACTCAGTACAACTATAACAGCACCACTGCTAGAACTTACACTCAGTACAACTATAACAGCACCACTGCTAGAACTTACACTCAGCACAACTATAACAGCACTGCTGCTAGAACTGACACTCAGTACAACTATAACAGCACCACTGCTAGAACTTACACTCAGCACAACTATAACAGCACTGCTGCTAGAATTTACACTCAGTACAACTATAACAGCACCGCTGCTAGAACTGACACTCAGTACAACCATAACAGCACTGCTGCTAGAACTGACACTCAGTACAACCATAACAGCACCGCTGCTAGAACTTACACTCAGTACAACTACAACAGCACTGCTGCTAGAACTTACACTCAGTACAACCATAACAGCACTGCTGCTAGAACTGACACTCAGTACAACCATAACAGCACCGCTGCTAGAACTTACACTCAGTACAACTACAACAGCACTGCTGCTAGAACTTACACTCAGTACAACCATAACAGCACTGCTGCTAGAACTTACACTCAGTACAACTATAACAGCACCACTGCTAGAACTTACACTCAGTACAACTATAACAGCACCACTGCTAGAACTTACACTCAGCACAACTATAACAGCACTGCTGCTAGAACTGACACTCAGTACAACTATAACAGCACCACTGCTAGAACTTACACTCAGCACAACTATAACAGCACTGCTGCTAGAACTTACACTCAGCACAACTATAACAGCACTGCTGCTAGAACTTACACTCAGCACAACTATAACAGCACTGCTGCTAGAACTTACACTCAGTACAACTACAACAGCACTGCTGCTAGAACTGACACTCAGTACAACTATAACAGCACTGCTGCTAAAACTGACACTCAGTACAACTATAACAGCATCTCTGCTAGAACTTACACTCAGTACAACTATAACAGCACTGCTGCTAAAACTGACACTCAGTACAACTATAACAGCACTACTGCTATAACTTACACTCAGTACAACTATAACAGCATCTCTGCTAGAACTTACACTCAGTACAACTATAACAGCACTGCTGCTAGAACTGACACTCAGTACAACCATAACAGCACTGCTGCTAGAACTTACACTCAGTACAACCATAACAGCACTGCTGCTAGAATTTACACTCAGTACAACCATAACAGCACTGCTGCTAGAACTTACACTCAGTACAACTATAACAGCACCACTGCTAGAATTTACACTCAGTACAACTATAACAGCACTGCTGCTAGAACTTACACTCAGCACAACTATAACAACACTGCTGCTAGAACTTATACTCACTTACCTCAACCATACCTCTGCTAATACTTACATTCATTCTGTGTTTAATGTATCTCTACTAGAAGCACTACTCAGCTGAACCTCAACCATACCTCTACTAGCACTTACACTGTCTAAGCTCAACCACACCACTGTTTGCATTTACACACTTACTAGCCTGACCCTTGGGCTCACAGAACAGGACCTTACTTTGCAATAATAAGGTCATAAAGCTTAAATTGACTGTTGACAAAAATGCAAATGCAAGAGAGTGCAGGCTGTAAAAATGTGATTACAATAACTTCATATAAATATTTTTTGACCCTCAATTTGAATTTAAACACAAATCTGAAGCATTGTCTCTCAAACAGTCAGCGTAAGAATTTGCGCTCTGTGGTGGAGGAGGCTCGAGCTGTGTGGGCGGGGGCGGGGGCGGGATCTGGGCCCCCGTAGGGGCGGCGACGGCGATTGATTGGCCCGCCTGGTCCGACGGAGGAGTGACGGGCACCACGCGGGCGGCTGAGCGAGGGCCCGCCGCTCGCCCCTTACCGTGCGCCGACTCCTCCCCATCTGGACTGGTCACCGAGTCCTTCCCCCCGAAGTCCGAGCTGCACTCCGACCGCAGGTCCTCCATCTTGTTGGGGATGTCTTCCGAGGTGGCGCTTACGCCTGCTCAGCGCGGGCGTACCGTAGAAAGAAAAACAAAACACGAAAAAGGCATGCACCGTGAATAATATGAGGCGACATAGCTCAGGAGGTAAGACCGATTGTCTGGCAGTCGGAGGGTTGCCGGTTCAAACCCCGCCCTGGGCGTGTCGAAGTGTCCTTGAGCAAGACACCTAACCACTAACTGCTCTGGCGAATGAGAGGCATCAGCTGTAAAGCGCTTTGGATAAAAGCACTATATAAATGCAGTCCATTTACCATTTACCATTTACCATTTAATAATGCCCCAATTGAGAGTGAAAATTCAGCAACACTTCAAAACATATCACGCTTATTAATGATCAATAAAGGACCAATAACTACTGTGAACGTTACTAAAAAATACATTGTAGACAGTTGGTCAATATTCATAAGTTAGTAGAAATTACATAAGGAAGGAGTCCAGGGCTCTTGAAATTTCACCCAAGGGCAACAATCGATACTGTCGTTAAGTTACCCTCCCACCTCAACGTTGCATACTGAAATGTTGCGTTCATCTTTCAAAAGACGGCACACCTTACACTCCCCAAAAAAACGCGTTTGCTAGCCATCAACAACGCATTCTAACAATACTACTAATAATGCATTAACCATTTATAACCATAAACTAGGCTAAAATGCGAGAAAATAGCCAATGAGATAATCCTTTGGTAGAGGGGAGCATTCACCTATATGAATAACTATCTGCATGGATAACTGGCGATTCAAATTCAAATTCAAATCAAATATTCAAGAGGGTTTTTGAGCCCATCCGGAGTGCCTGTCTGCCCTGGTACAGACATGGGGGTGAGAAGGGGGGGGTCAGGGGTTGGGGGTTCAGACTCTTTATCAGACAGGACAGGGGTAACAGCTGGCCAGACTGAGAGCAACAGGAGCGTGGGGGGGGGGGGGGGGGGGGGGGGAGTGATGGAGCGGGCCATCCCAGAGCTTGTGTCCGACTGCCCCCCTCTCCCGGCCCCCGCCCCAGCGCCAGCGGGGAGCCCTAAACTGGCGTCAGAACCCCCGAGGGGCAGGACGGACGCGGACACGCCGACAGGGAGAGTGATAACCGGGGGAACCGGCAAAAACCATCCATCCGTCTAAACCGTGATTAATGAAGGGCCGACTACCCCTGTGAGTGACAGCCGCTCAAATCCCGCCCACCGCACGGGCACCCGCCAGGCCCGACGCAAAGGTACGGGCCCACCGGGCAGAGACAGGAAAGCATGTCACGCGCAGTGGAGATCGCAGGCTGAAGGTGAAAGGTGAAAGGTGAAAGGGTAAAGGCGCTGCGTACCTGAGACCACGCTGAGGCCGGGGGTGCTGGGTCGGGAGCTGACCTCCCGGACCTCCGTGTCGTCGGAGGTGCTCCCCACCCCGGAGCAGCTCTCCAGCTCCTGCAGACGCTCCTCCTGCTTCAGGTCCGGGGCCTCTGGGGACCCCAAAATAAACACAGCGTGTTACCACGGAGGCACAGACGCAAACGCGCACGCTCAAGTGTACTTGGATGGAGACATACAACAAATCACTCTCTCACACACACACACACACACTCCAGATGGGTCGAACAGCCACGCACATATGAGA
This sequence comes from Anguilla anguilla, assembly GCF_013347855.1. Lineage (NCBI taxonomy): Eukaryota > Metazoa > Chordata > Actinopteri > Anguilliformes > Anguillidae > Anguilla > Anguilla anguilla. Next base: position 18,719,028 of record NC_049210.1, read on the forward strand.
AACACGCACACAGAAAAACAAACACACACAACATTTGCATGGATGGACAAACACAAACACAAACACAAAAAGGCATGCTGGTAAACAGACATAAACAGACATGAAAGTGACCAAACTGCGCACAAGAAACAAACAAAATAAATTGGCAACATGAATGTCCACAGAAGATTTCATGGCAACCAAGCTGTTCATTTTCCAGTTATGTCTGCCACAGACAGATGAACAAATGGATGGACGGACGGACAGACGCTGTTCCATAACCTCCTTGGCAGAGGCATAAAGACAATAAACAAATAAATTAAAAAAATAAAAGTTACAAACATAAGGAACTGATGCCAAATGAACCGGCATTCATCAAGATATCACAACATTCTTTCAAGCTCAGCGGCAATGTCACACTACAACTTGACGTTTCTTCCCTGAAGTACCGCGAAAACAGACAACAGACACCTCAACGTGCACCACATCCAGACAACCGAGTGTCTGTTATTAGAGAGACAAAGAACGCCGTGGCTTCCATCTTGTATCAATCGTTTTCTTCACTAAATATGAAGAAAATATGCGACTAACACGATGGCAAACCGAGGGAGGAAGTCTCATTCAGCAACAGGACTTCAGATGTCAGTGGAATGGTTGAGGGGAGAGTTGTGGAAAGGCCACCAGCAACATGCTCCCAAAATTCAAAAGGGATTTGGACACCCCACATGGAAAAAGGTACCAAGGATGCCATGTGTCCAAAATGGACAAGCTGGCCCGTCACTCATCTTCATGATAAACTGTTTCACGAGGGGTCAGGAATACGCTATCAACAAAATTATAGTGACTCATCTGCTGATTGCCCAAGAAGCATAGACCAGATTAAACTAGACAGCGTCCCAAAGTCACACTGGATTGCTAGTGTGCTGTTTTTTCTTTGAGAACAATCAACCTGCTTGAACCTGACTCCAAAAAACAGCACCTGCATCCCAGCCCCCAAAAAATGAAATCACAGCACATCGCAAGCAATCCCAGAAGTTCATTAGTTTCCGTGCTTAAAAACATTTTCACCGAGCAACTTTAATAACGTAGCAAATTTAATAAGGAGCACTTTTCTGGGGAAATAACAAATTTGGCAAACTGCCCCCTGCCCTAAACCGCAGTCCATTAACATCTCATTTCCACAGCGCTGTCCTGTCGACGGCCCTCACAACTCATTCAACCAAAAATGCTCGTTTGCACAATCGATCGCTCCCATCCTCGCAGAATTAAACTGCTGTCCAATCACAGACGGGTAAATGGGCAGAGATTGAAACCACCCTTCCTCTGGCGTGAGAGACGGAAAAGAGGAGAGAAGCAAGGAGAAAGATGAACGAGAAGAAGGGTTGGGGAGAATGAAAGAGAACGAATACATTACATTACAGGCATTTGGCAGACGCTCTTATCCAGAGTGACGTACAACAAAGTGTATAACCATAACCAGGAACAAGTGTGTCGAAACCCCTAGAGAGAAGTACCGGTCCAAGTGCAGGGAACAACCGCATAGTTCAACTTGGACCCTGAAGGTTAAACTGATTAACACTAACAACGAGAACGGCAACAACGCAGTCTATGGAAAAAATACAAGCAGTAGTTAACAGCCAGAGATAAAGGATGACGAAGACAGGGGGCAAAAAAAAGAGTGTTAGATTCAGAGAATGAAAGAATGAGGGAGATGTAGACAAGGACAGAGCAAAGAAACAGCAAGAACGAAGACCGGAGATATTCTTTTGTCCAAACAGGCTCGGTTTCCTCAGACGGGCTCAACCCACCGAGGGACCGGCGAGAAACCAAACCATCCATAACCAGTCACTTAACACACCGTAGCAAAGCCTTCAGAAAGCCCGCCTTGCGCTCACTCCAGCATCGACGCTGAGCGTTTTCACCCCTAAGCGCTCTTGCCGCGTCTCCTCGCGTCCCATTACGGACGTGCTTAGCGCACGCCTCACGCCTCACGCCCGCGCGCTCGTTATCCACTTACGCCGCCCGATGCTCGCCGGAACGATCCCGGTTAAGTACCTCGGTCCGGGGGTACGGATGTCAACCTCCCCGGTTACGAGGTGAGCTCCTTAACCCGGAGTCGGCCATTAGGGCGCCGTTAGGCGACCGGGGCGATCGAACCGCGGTTAACACGGGGGAGCTCCAAACCCGTTCCAGAACGCACCGCTCTCGTTCCCTCCATTTCTCGATCCCGCCGCACGCAATCTGCCAACGCCGAGCGGTTACCCTAGGCCGAGGCGCTCGGCGGAACATTCACAAGCAGGGGCCGCGAAACGCGCTATTAATCACCTTTTGAATTATCGAGCACGGCGCGGCGAGAGATAACTTGTGGAGCGGCCGCATCTGCGCTGGAGGAGAAGCGCACCGTACGCGGTTCAGCCTCTGAAACGGCAGCGCGTGCCCAGGGAGGACATCAGCGCCGCGGCTCGGCAGCCTCTCTGCGGGATAAGGAGCCGGTACGGCGGGCGAGGCGAGCGCGGTACCCCCCCGCCGCCGCCGTGGCTGGAGCGGCCGGCCCGTTTCCCGCCGCAGGTGTGGCTGCAGGTGTGCCTTGGCCGCTCGCCAGGAGGATGACAGAGCCGGCCGTTACCCTGGAGACGCAGGAGCGGGCCTCAGAGAGCGTAAGCGCTCGCTAGCACACCGACAGATTTAAAACATTTATTTACGGGCGTGCGCGTTTTGTATATAAATAGAGAGAGAAAGAGAGAGGGAGAAAGACTCTCACGCACGCACACGCTCTCACACAAACACAAACCAACACGAAGACACGCAGATGCTTATGTAAGCACAGATATACAAACACATACACGCACATACATTTCACATACACACGGCAATGTCACAAAACCTTCACACACGCGCTCATGCACACACACACACACACACACACACACACAGATACACATACACACGCACACACACGCACACACGTGCACACACATGTACACACACATGCGCACGCACATGCACGCACAGGTGCACATGCACACACGCGCGCACACACTCACACACACACACACACACACCTGCTCACACGCGCACACACACACACACACCCGAGTCGCTGGGCAGCACTTCCACGCTCCAGGCCTCGCTGGTGGTCTCGGAGATGGTGGAGCCGTACGGGTCCAGCAGCAACGGTCCCGAGCCGGGCAGGCAGAGCAGGCTACCCAGCATGCTCTCCACCGTCGCCCCTGGCAACAGAACAGACACATAACAGCAAGGGGTCACGGGCACCGCAAGGGGAGACGGTAAGACCAGAGCGCCGGCGTGGGGGGGGGGGGGGGAGGGAGGAGGCGGGGTTAACTGCAGTTATAAAGCCCCGCCCTCTTCTCCCCACCTCCCCACAGCCTTCCACCCGTGACTTTGGGTTGATGACGAGGTGAAGCATTAGTCACGGCCAAATTAACCCCCGACCCTCCTGTCCCTCCCCCCCCCCGCCCCCCCGCCCCCCCGCCAACGCAGCCAGGCGCGTCCTTCGGTGACCACTGTCAGCTCCCGTAACCCCTCGGAAACGAGGAGAGGAAGGGGGGGGGGTGGTTTTCGGGCGGGGCAGGAACAGCGAGGCGGGCGTGACAGAACAAACCCCTCAACCGGCGTTCTGTCGAGCCGCACCCTCCCCCTCCGGCACGGGCCGACGCCCGCGCTCCGGCTCCGCGGGGCGCGGGACTCCGTTTCCGGGGGCCTCCCGCCGTTCCCGCCGCGCGGCGGCGACGGTCTCCAGGTGTCGGGCCGGCGCGCGGCCCCGCCGTGGCGGCGGGAGGCCCTCTCCCCCGCCGGCCCTGTTTACAGTCCTCCAGGTAGAATCCGCCCCGCGCCCCGTCTTTCAGGTGCGTGATGGAGTGACTGGCACCAGCCGAAGTGAAACAATTAGAATCTCCGCCTCATTATCGCGGTAATCTTATCAGTGGGATAATGAGGTATTAATGGATATTTAATGTGCAGCTCATACTCCCGTCCCTTGGAGAAAACACATAAGGAAATCGCTGTAAATTCACTTAATGATGGAAAAGTCCCCCAACGCCATATTCCGCGGCATGAAAAATGCGGGATGCAAATGAGAGAGAGGCAAGGTCAATAAGACTGCGGGGACCCGGTGAATGTCAGCCTTTCAAATAATGAGGGAGGGAGGGAGAGAGAGAGAGAAGGAAAGAGGAAATGCATTTTATGTAATACGTATGTGCTTTGGCAGTACAAATGTATGTTTGGTCAAGCCAATAAAGCAAATCAAGAAGCGATGTGACCGACAGGGGAAGAGGAGAAGAGAACAAGAGAAAGAGGATGAGAGAGAGAGAGAGAGAGAGAGAGAGAGAGAGAGAGAGAGAGAGAGAGAGAGAGAGAGAGAAGGAAAGAGGAAATGCATTTTATGTAATATGTATATACTTTGGCAGTACAAATGTATGTTTGTCAAGCCAATAAAGCAAATCAAGAAGCGATGTGACTGACAGGGGAAGAGGAGAAGAGAACAAGAGAACAAGAGAAAGAGGATGAGAGAGACCGACAGAGAAACACAGAGAGAGAAGGTGAAAAAGGGAAAAAAAATGATCAAGTAATATAAACATTTCATATTGCATGAACATCATATTTTCGCCCTCACCATGATCAGTGAAATTTGGAGCCGAGAGATTCTCAAGCAACTATAACCATGTTTGCAGTGTGTGTGAACAGGACAAGCCATATCCGAGGAGGTTATCCGGGTGTGTTCTGTGTAAAAATGTACCTCATCTTTCTAGGACACAACACGCTACACTCCATAAGATCTTATTTCCTCAAATATTTATATTCTCAGTATACATACTGAACCAGGTAGAAATAGCTAGATTAACACTCAAACTGGATGGACGGTGGATCAAATATATTCACGTATTTAAAGTTATTTAAAAAATAAAAATACATAAAAACATCAGTCTCCAATAATAGCCGTCGTCACCCTGGCAAAGCAGGAAACAGGGAAGCAGTTTGTCAACGTTCCATCGCAGCACGGTTAATGTGAGCTAGCTTACGGACACTGGTCTGGTGCCACCAGAGAGCATTTTATGCTAAATTTAAATGAGAAGCAATCAAGTAACATCTCATTTAAAATTAGAGTGAAGTAGCAGAGAGACACTTCGGATGAGATGTGGACAGATGTGGTCTCATTTTATACCTCTTTGCAAAGTTTAGAGATAATACGTGCATCAGGTCAAACAAAATTGACAAAAAAGTGGCAAAATTCATGATGGTGAATGTTACCACACATGCCTACGATTATTTCTTTGCAATTTCTGTAGCTTATTAAGCTTACCAAGAGCACAAACAAAAGTTTTTTAAATGACATGCTGCAGTCAACCTGTACATGCAAGCAAAGCACTGGTATTGGAGGTCTAGCAAACATTTAGGGGCATGGAAACCACACAGTACAAAACATATGAAACTCTTTTGTAGTTCAAGTTAACATTAAGTATGTAGACAGATCCAACACTACGTCAAGAGAGAAAGAGACTCAGAGATACAGTTACAACTTACCCAGCGCTTGTTGAAGTAGCCATAAAACAGACAGTGGCTTATTAAGCAACGCATTATATATACTTCCTGCAATCTGTACATTATAGTTTCCATTCCTGCGAACTTAATTTATTTTATTCCTAAGTCCTGACCAGCGTATGGTGGGTCTCGGGCGACAAGGGTGAAATTGGGAAGATGGTAAAAATAAATGTTACTTGGAAAGACAAGTACACAAGCAGTTGAGCTATTAAAATGTTCAAAAAAGTTGCCGATAAAGATTGTTATCCAAAAAAGGGCAAACAGAACATTTGAAAACAACACTGAGCTTATTTCAAACAAACAGAAGGTTTTTAAATAATTGATCAAAGCAGTTTCATTGTAATATCTTTTTTGGGTTCAAATGCACAGCACGTACAGCTTTGGAAAACACATGACAGAAAGTTCATATTAATAAAGGAGACTGACTGCTGCACTTGCCGGTAGAAATATGCTATTTTAAAACTACACCACAAGGTGGCAGTGTTTCTAATGGAACCAGCTGAAACTGTAAAAACCATAAAGGGACTAGAAAACATTCAAAGGCAAATTACAATTTAAGAGTAATCTGAAAGTTTGGTATGAACAAACTTTGAGAGAAGGTATGAAGTTTTCAGAATGTCATACGCATTATTCCATGAGGAACAGAAAAAAATTAACTGGGGAGTCTAACAGAGCTCAAACAAAAAAAAACTACAAATAATATCCAAAAGCATATAATTAGACACCTCTATTTTTTTTTTTTTTTTTTTTTTTTTAACCAAAACCCCGTTTTGTATTCATTTTCAGCGAAGTGGTACTGCTAGAGGCTAAATGACATCTGCCCCTAAATCAGTAATATCAGAGCCTGTTAAAGATGTGACCTCTTCTTGGCTGATCCCAGATCAGTGATGTCAGAGCCTGTTAAAGGTGTGACCTCTGCCGGCTGATCCAAGATCAGTAATGTCATATCCTGTTAAAGGTGTGACCTCTGTCGGCTGATCCAAGATCAGTGATGTCACATCCTGTTAAAGGTGTGACCTCTGTCGGCTGATCCAAGATCAGTGATGTCAGAGCCTGTTAAAGATGTGACCTCTTCTCGGCTGACCCAAAATCAGTGATGTCAGAGCCCGTTAAAGGTGCGACCTCTCTCGGCTGAACCCAGATCAGTGAGAAACAGCCCTTACCAGCGATCTCCTGCAGCCGGTCCTCGTCCACGTTGGGGTCGAAGTCGCTGCCCAGGACGTCGGTGCTCCACGTCTCGCTGACCGTCTCCGAGATGTCGCGGTCGTCCGTCAGGCCCATCATGTCCCGGATCTCAAACTTGCGCAGCTTGTCGTCCAGGTTGTCCTGAGTGGTGGCTGGGTCGCATGGTGATGACATCATCATCATCATCATCACCATCAGTACACCGATATTACCTTCTTAAGATATTTTTTATGTTGCTGGCTTCGTATGACACAGAACCCTTATAGTTCCAAGACCGTGCACCTAGCGGCTAAACTGTTTTAAATACATGCTCCGAATGCATATTAAATCAAGGCCTTGGTGGGGAGGTTAAAATTACACCTTGCCATAGCCTGAAACAAAAACAAAGGTGACTGAAAAAATGGTTTACTCAGATTTTACTCAAGTACCTAACAAGCCACTGGCCATTGCAGGGCTTAATGATGCATTGTATAATTTATGCGTCCAAAAGCCTTTTTTCCCTGGTGTGGGGGCACCTGGTTGCCCAGGAAACGCTCGCACCTTGCTCGTGCTCCAGAAGCTGCAGCGCCTCCACGCCGTTGCTCCCGGACGGCCCCGCCCCCAGCTCGGACACCGATTCGCCCTCCAGGTCCAGGGACGACACCGAGTTCGAGCGATTGGACGGACCTGTCGGGATTAGCATATCAGCGCCTCGCTCGCACAAGCTCCCTGTCCGCATCAGCCAATAAAACCATCAGTCACGAATCAGAAGCTCGTTTGCTCTTGAGCCTCCGCGGAAGCGGCACCCGCTGGGGGTGATACATGCTGCCTGTTCACTTAACATGGCAGGTGCTGCACAGAATTATGTCAGCCCTGTCAGCCAGCACGCTGCGCCCCTGTCATTCAACGCCGGGAACATCTAGCGCAGCTCAAAACGGCAGCCGCGTTACACCTGTAGTACACGCAGGTACACACAGACACACGCTCACTCACACACACACAAAGGCGCACACACGGCCGTTTCCAGCTTGAAAACCCAAAGAGTCATTTCATTCAGTCAGAAACTACAAAGCAGTTAGGGCTTCGAGCGCTGGCGTGAGTGTGACTCACGGAGGGAAATGGCGCCCTCTGGTGGCAAAGTGCGGAAGGCTCACCCTCAGAGATGCCCTCCAGGTTGTCGCTGCAGAGGGAGAAGCGCAGCGTCTTGTCCGGCTTGCCGTGGAGCTTCGTGTCGTCGGCCGGCGCGTCACCCTGCGCCCCGTCGGCCATCTGCAGCGTCAGGACCTGAGGGACAGGGGCAACAGTCCATATCACCATGGCAACAGTCCATATCACTGTGGCAACAGCCCAACATCGCTGTGGCAACAGCCCAACATCGCTGTGGTAACAGCCACACATCCTTGTGGCAAAAGCCCATGTCACTGTGTTAACAACCCACATCACTACACCTATTATTTTAGATATTGAATATTTAAATTAGATATTGAACATTCACACAATAAAACTGGTTTCAGTGCACTACCGCTTACGACTTATGGATATGACATTCAGCACTACAACACTCTACAACTCTACACTACATGGTTACTATGATAATTATTTTTAAAAAACAAACACTAATAATAACAAAGCATGGAATAACTTGCCAGGTCAAACATTGAGACACATTAGGTGCAACAGTTGGGCAGTATTCAGGAAACATCTTAAGCCCAAAAAAGTAGCTGATGTAGGAGAAACTCCTACAAATAATGGCCATGTCAGTCCTAACTTTCAGACTCCTAATTGAATTTTTTTGTGTGCGTGTGCGTGATAAAATCAGCTCCTAAATCTGTGAAAAGTTAGGGGAAGTTTGGAGGACTCCAAGGTCACCAAGACCAAATCACAAACAGTCCTGAAAATGGCCGTCGTAGGCAATCCATCTCGTTATCAGGTCAATGCTTTAAAACGTTTACTACCATCCAATGTGGCACTCCTACGTGGCCCTAAAAGTTTCCAGCTCAGAGTTTTCTCTAAAAAACCTACTCACAAAGCTGTTGCTCTTGCTGCTATGGACGATGCAGATGATGTCGTGCTTCAATCTGGATACAAGAACAGCTTTTTACTACTTGCCCGAGTGGTTCATGAATGGAAGCACGTTATAAAGGGAAATTTCAATTCGGGATCACTTCAAAAGTGAAGAAAGAAGCGTGGGAACATACACTACATGGCCAAAAGTACGTGGACACCTGAGATCCAACATCTCATCCAAAATTATGGGCACTGATGCAGAGTTGGTCCATCCTTTGTTGCTATAACAATCTCCGCTCTTCTGGGAAGGCTTCATACGAGATGTTTGAACATGGCTGCAGGGATTTGCTTCCATTCAGCCAGAAGAGCATTTGTGAGGTTGGGCACTGATTGGGCAATTAGGCCGGGCTCGCAGTTGGCTTTCCAATTGATCCCAAAGGTGTTGGATGTGGGGTTGAGGTCAGGGGTCTGTGCAGGCCAGGCAAGTTCTTACACACCGTTCTTGACAAAACCATGTCTACATGAACTTCGCTGTGTGCCCAGGGGTATTGTCATGCTGAAACAGGAAAGGGCCTTCCCCAAAATATTGGGGAAACACAGAATCGTATAGAATGTGATTGTATGCTGTAGCATTATGATTCGCCTTTACTGGAACTAAGGGGCCTAGCCCAAACCAGGAAAAACAGCCCCAGACCAAGGGGTGTCAAGATACCGTTGGTCATATGATGTACATGCTTCTACTTCTGTCCATTCTAATCATAATATATTATATCCTCACGATTGAGACAAGACCTTTTTTAAAAGCTCAATCTTATTTTCATTTGATGGCAAGCTGATTCCATTTAACCAGGTCTTTCCCTGCAGGATTAGTACCACAGGCTTCTTACCACATTCTCTGACATCATCCCAGGAACAATTTGAGGGGCAATCCCCATAGATATAACCAGTACTTCCTCAGGCACCACTTCCTGTATGGACTCTTGGGAGCTGGCCTCTGGCTCCCCCTCCTGGGCAATGTTGGTACGGCTGCGGCTGCGGGAGGCTGCTGGGAGGGGGAGGGTCGGTGTTACAAAAGGTAGCTTGAACTTTGACCTTGAACAGTGAGTGATCCACTGGCACAACATCGAAAGCAAAGCTACAGTACACATACAAACACAAAGATGAAAGCCGCACACAGGCGCACACGTGCACACACACTACAGCCCGGCCGATATATGAACCGGATTTATATCTTTATATATTAAAAACATCCATAACAAATTTCAGCGGTCCCTCTGGCTGTGTTCCCAAAATATAAGTTTTTTTTTCCAAAAAATGTTTTCAGTTCAAAATACGTCATTCTTGTCAAGCAACTTGTCGAAAGCGTTTGGCGAAGAAGCATAAATTAGGCTTGAAGCGAGTACAATTGGTCCACAGGTGGTACAGCCAGAAGGCCAATGGCAAGAAGAGCCAGAGGTTCACGGACATTTTCGGTCATCGGACACTCATCCTCCGACAGACGGATTCAGAGCGTTTCCAGACAGATGCTGCGCTCACTTGCAGCATCTTTATCACAGATCATAGTCGGCAGGCTACTGTCGGACCCAGACTCACTTTCTCTTATTTATAGCCTGAAGTAAATGCATTTCTAAAATAGATACATATCATTACTTCTGTGAAAATATTTTTTTATGTCCCCAGCAAGAGAGTTTTTAGCAGGACAGGGAATGAGCGCTCCGGCAGGTGCAAATGCAGAGAAGCTATGCGTCATGGTCTATACTTTGTCCCTAATTGACTGTCCCTAATTGATCAATGCTCAACGTAAAATTGGTTGACATGATATTAATAACAAAATGACATAATATTAATAACAAAATATTCCATAATAAATGTTATATGATTGAGAAAACAATCTTAGTTGTTGAGTGCCTTTGTATAGTCACATCGGTGCAAAAACAGGTGCAAAATCCACACAGAAAAATGTCTATTTTCATTCCAACTCAAGAATTCACTGTATTGGCTGCTATATCAGTAATTAGTGAATTTCCCCCGCCAAAACCCCGCCGGTTTTGGTCTCAAAAATCCCGTAGTAGTTAGGCTCTAAACACAGACGCACGTACACAGAAAATACACACAATACACACTCCCACTGTCTTTGTTTAATTTTCCCTGCCATTACTCCTCTCCCGTTTTTAAAAATCCATCTGCGTGAAACACTTCAATTTGTCCGACGCTGTCGGCAGGCACCGCGATTATGAGGAGATGAAAAAGCGCCGGCAAATGCGATCAGACAGCGCAGAGATGCGGCTCGCGGGAACGGCTTATTTGATTTCGGATTCTTCTCTCGGTAAAAGTGAGACGCTTCGGAAGAGGAGAATTGTGGGAGGTTCAGGGGGCCTTAAAAGGAACGCTGGGTTCTGTGTTGCAGTACATTAGCTAGAGCAGAAACGTCCCTTACGGGGCTCGTGGCTTTCTCCTTTACTGATAAAACGCACTGTATGTACGGCGCCGATATATCCCGCCTGCTACATTACAAGTTTACCAACGGCAGGAATGTAAAAAAGAGAATACCAAATACCTGCCAAACGCAGCGCCAAGCACCCGAACTTAACTGCGCGGTCACAGCGTGAGGACCGCATGCAGATAGGTAGAGTCAATAACTGTCAGCTAAAACATTTCCACACGGAAATTAGCAGCCTCCTGACAGCAACCACTCACAAACCGAAGAGCAAGCTCCGGCTATCAGGGAAAGCTACCAGCAATAAAATACTAATATTAATCCTGGGCGCAACAGGGAAATAAGCCAATCTACATCACATCACGATATCTCACAGCGTTTACTTCAGGCACACGGCGAAATGGGAAAAGAAAAACGAAAAAATGCATTCTCTGAAATTAAGCCGCCATTAAAAAAATAAAAATAAACGTGTGTTCCAGGTATACAAGATTAGCTGGAGATTAGACTCCGTTTTCTAATCAAGTGGAAGAAATCGAGACTTCAAACGAAGGTGGATTACAGTAAGCCGTCTGAGCAGTGAAACACAACACTGAGGAGAATAAGCAGGACGAGGATAAAAAAGAAAATTATTCCTGCTTCTCGAAAAGGCGAGGAGGCCAACAAAGTTTAGGCGTCGCGTTATGCAGCTGGATATTTATATCAGCACTTCAAATCTAGTACTCTGCCCAAGGGCTTCACTGCAGAGTCTCACAACCTGGAGTCGCAAGATGCACGTTTGAATCACAGCTGCAGGACACCGATTAGTTCTCTGGCCAAGGGTTTGAAAGCAAGGTCGCACAAATGAGATTCAAACCTGCAACCAGAAGGGAGCACATCTAAACCCTACCTGCCCTGCCCTCCCCGCCGGTCTGAAAATCTTAATCCCCTGCATCATCAACATTCAACCCTCATCCCCTTTTCAACATGGCCTGAAGAGCAGGACTGGTCCCGGGGCGATGCTAACATCCAGCTCTGTCTAAATTATAATCTATCATAATCTGCACAGCCACTACGACTGTGCGCTCCAATAAAATACCGCCCGATTAGCATTTAGCCTAACTTGAACTATTGACACACGGCCAGCCAGACAGACTTCTCCATGGCTGAGAAATGTATTTCAGGGAGTTTTTTTCCCATAATGTATTTATTTTTTTAACCTCACTTGCTTGTTTTTCGGGAGGTTCAGGCCTGGTCTTCCCCAATTTTGCTGCGAGGCATTTTTGTGGGCGTCCATTTAAAAAGCGCTACATGAAAAAAACTGAACAGAACTGAATTAAGGCCGCGGGCGACACTGAGGAGAAGGGGGGGGGGCACAGGCAGCGGGCGGGCGTGGCAGACAGAGGCAGGCATGGCGAGGGGGCGCACAGGGATGGGTGAGAGACGTGGGCACGGGCACACGTGCGGGCGAGAAACGGTGAGTCACATGGTGCGGGTGGCGCGGGCGACGGCACGCTCGGGCAGGCAAGCAGGCGGGCGCGGGTTTTCAGGCGCCCTCCCCGGGGCAGGGGGGGGGGGGGGTTAGTTTGTTACCCACCGAAAGGGGTGACTAAGGGGATGTAACCATACAGGGTGGCGGAGGTGGAGTCCCAGGGGGTGATGGCCACAATCTGTTGCCCTGATGGTTGGCAGCAGAGGAGGAAGAGTAGAGAGAGAAAAAATTAAGGGAGTGAGAGGGAGGGGAGGAGGACAGAGGACACAAAAAGAGCGGAAACGCGCTCCATCAACCGGTGAGCCAGGGCCTCTCATAGACCACGGGGGTCCAGTCCAACCAGGAAACGAGTAGGATAAATATGCAGAAACACATGCAACGTCTCTCAGTGTATTTCTCTGATAACAGCAACTTTAAGAAACACAAATCTTACAGACTTAATGAGAGAAACAAACGTTCAGAAACTGGGCCCACAAACCCATTCTCACCCTCAGCCCACACCACACTCCCCAGTATACCAGAGCGCACTGCTCAGTGCATGGGAGCCCATTCAGTGCCACACATTATCCGTGCCTCCCTGACATTCTCCAACAACAAACACTCATCATATAACTAAGGACTATTTCTTTGATTGGCTTAAATGAAACTGACAGGTTCCTAAAAAATGTATGATTATAGATATGAAATGTTTTACCTAAAATTGTAGTTTCACACATTCACCGTTGTACTGCATTCGTTATATACTCAATATGCAGTAGTTAGGAAGCACACAAGTTTACTGCAAACTTATATTGTACTGACAGCATAGTGCACTGGTTTAAGATAGACTTGAATATTCTAGCAACAAAGTACTCTTAGACTAAGTAGTCTGAGATTAAATCATAGCTAGTTTATTACTTTAGCAAGCACTCTTACAGTATGCTTGCAAGAGTTGAGATGGCGCTAGTTGTATAGTACGCCGTGTTCTGTCAAGTGGACCGAAGGTCTGCTTTCCGTTTCTGCACAGAACCACCGCTTGAACGCAAACCCACTCGAACCCGAACGCGCGAGACGCATCCATTTCCAGCGAAAGAGGCCGCTTTGGCATAAATCTCCCCTCCAGAACGCGGAAGGTGCGCGTTCCTTCATCCAGACCCATCATAATTAAGGGGACTTCATTTGTATTTTCTAATGTAATTGGTTGTCATCGCCGTGATATTGCCCCTTTCCAGATGTTGTTAATTGCTCCTCTAACTAAACGAGCACCTCATTAGCTTCCCCTCGTAGCGCGGCACCGCTCGGCGCAACAACTCATCTCAACTCGCCGGGCACTAAAACCCTCGACAGGTGTTCATTTTTCCCCATAAACGACACGGCTACGGGAAAGCGGGAGAAGAAAAAAAAAAACCAAAAGAACGCGTCTCCCGAACGTAAGACGAACAGGAAACAGAAGAGGAGTCTAAACGGAGCGCCGGGCTTCAGAGGTGTCTGGTATCTGGGCCTCCGCGATGCGCGTAGGTCAAGGAACCTCATAAAGTGCCCCCCCCCCCTTCCCCCTCCCCTCCGAGACGTGGTGGCTTATTTTTATACTGTCCTGGGATGACCCTGCATGCAAAAGGGAAAAAAAAAACATTAGAGTTAGTGATCATTAGTATACATGCGGAGCCTTGGGGGGGGGTGGGGGGATAGTGGGGTGGGGGTAATGGGTACCTATGGGCAGGCGGTTCTTCTTGTTGGCGGGGGTGGTGGCCGGCGAGAGCTGGGGGGTGTTGGAGGGGGTCAGCTCCAGGCTGTTGCTCTTCACGGCGTGGGACTGCGGGATGCTGGCCAGGAGAGTCTCCAGGGCCAGGCGCTCTTCCTCGGACAGCTGGTCCCCCGTCGTCACGCCCCGCACAAAGTCCACCTGGGGAGGGCAAAACGTTTGACCGTCTGTCTTCCCTCACCTGGAAGAACTTCACTTTTGAATATCATTTGGTGTGTCCCTTGACCTACGTTGGCCTGGAGCCAAAATGGCCGCCCCTGAAACACAATACAACTCTGTTTCCGATGGATAGTCTATAACTTGAGAAACAGCGCACACACGCGCACACACACACACAAAAAACCCACACTGAATGCAGGAGTTAAACCAGAACAATGTCACCCAGGATTTTAAAACTAACCAATGTTCTCCTTAAATTTCACCAGAGGGTGTTTTTACAGCTGACGGACTGAACTTGCCGGACAACGGCAGTGACACTCGTGGGCTAAGGTGAATCATGTAACTGCAACAGGAATGACTACAGAAAACAACCCGAAGCAGAACTGAAGGAGCCAACTCCTTTCCAGTCCTACAGAAGAAATGGGAAACAGCTGAGGCAAGTGCCTGTGAAGTCCTGACTAAGACTCCGCAGTAAAACATTCAACGTTAAATCAACTTTAATGATGTTTATGTAAGTCAGCTACGGCCACAGTGGACTCGCATAAACTCTGCTGGAGTTGAATTAACACCGGACATTTTACAGTGCAGAGAGATTCAGGAGGGGAAAGCGCTGACTCGGCAGTTGTGCGGTTCTGCCCGTAGGCCGACTCAGGTGCGAACGCCAACTCGATGAGGTCAGAGCCCCGGAGCTCCCCCCCTCCCCTGGCCTAGCGAGCTCCCCCCCCCCCCCCCCCGGCCTGGGGGACCAGCAGCCGTTCCCGTTAGAAGCAGCAGGGCAGATCTCTCGGGAGAGAAATGCCTCAGATCTCGCGCTGCACCGCGCTTCGCGTTCAGGCACGTTACTTCAGTCCCTGTCAGGAAGGAATTTTCCTCATCAACTCAGGAATCCTACTGCCTGTTCAAAACTGGGAGCGAGGTTCTGGGCCCGGACTTTGTTTTATCTTTCTGCGAAGGCTGCGTGTTAGGAATGGCCGTATTAAACCGGAGTCTTCCAAACGTCTCCAACGTGACGCCTCCCCGGCTCTTCTGAAAGAGCAGCACTGTACCGTGATACAGACTTAGTTATTTGTTTCCTCTGACTGGAAGAGTAATGACATTGTATGTACATTTTTCAGCATTTACTCAAAAAGAAGGGTGCTACCCAGAAGGGTGATTTCACCTGAATGGATGCACTTTAAAACTGACATGAAAATGTTTACTAATGTTTACATTTAAAATGTACTTTAAAAAATGTACAAAATTTACTAAAGAAAAGCAGTGAAGTTCAGTTAGCGGCTAAAGAAGGCAGTGTGTGTTGCTTTGCGCGGCAAGTCATCGCGGCCCTGTTCACTGTAAATGGGCGGAGCAAAAGGAATGAAGTCACCGGTCTCACCAGCGCGAGCAGCTGGTTGTGCGTCATGTACACGACCGTCCGGTTCAGCCCCTCCAGCAGGTTCATCGAGGACATGGGCGGGGTCTCCACAGCCCTCCCGCCGATCACCACGTCCAGGAAGGCGGCCACGCAGCTCTGAGGAGAACCGAGCAGCCAATTAAAAAACCGCGCACTGGTCAAAAGACAGCGGGGGGGGGGGGGGGGAAGCTATCCTGGGGAATTTTGTTGTTTGCGTGACCGCGGGGTTGGCGGCTCCGAGCGTGGGCGTCTCTCTCTCCCGCGGGGGGAGTATCAGCCCCGCCGCGTTTGATTTATACGACCCGCGTCCCGGGCGCGTGCAGGCACACGCTCGCCGAGGCGCTTACTTTGTCAAACTTGGACAGGCTGCTCTTCCTGCGCGGATCCGCATCATCAGCATCGGCCATGGCCAACTGCTGGAGCAACTGCCCCACCTTCCAGAGAGACGGAGGGAGAGAGGGAGACAGTGAGACAGAGAAAGAGAGAGAGAGAGAGAGAAATGACATCTCCTTTTATTTATTAATGTTTTTGAAATTAATTTTTGTAATTACTGTTAAATGTTATATTCACGGTTTCACCTAATGTACACATTGCGTAACATAAACGAACATACAGAAATACCACACACAGACGCACACACACAAAGTTGTATTCTGTTCACATGTTCATTGTTTGTTGTACTCTTGCTTTGGCAATATGTATGTATACACATGTCGTGCCAACAAAGCTTCTTTGAATTAGAATTTGAGACAGAGACAGAGACAGTCAAACAAACTGAAAGAGATAACGCAGGACACACAAAAACACAGAAAAGGCTATTAAAGCTGCTCTCATATCCTGTTACTACTTACCACATCACTATAAAGTTCAATAAGGTCATACAAATGATACAGAAAATAAAGCTACACAAAATAAAATTCTACAAAAAAAACGGTAACGTCCCCCGCGCCCTCCCGCCCCCCCGAACACGGCGGTCCCGCGCGCGGCCGCACCTGCATGAGGTTGAAGCGGGCCACCTCGTTGACGGGGGCGTCCGAGATGATGCCGTACTGCTCGGGGTTGACCACGGCGGGGCAGATGAAGCAGGTGAGCAGCAGGTGGGTGCACATGGAGCGCACCTCGCCCACCTCCAGCCGCTCCACCCGCGACAGCGTCCGGTACATCTGCGACACCACCCAGCGCAGGCCGTGCGGGAAGCAGTAGGTGTTCTGCCGCAGCGAGGCGATGAACTTGTTGACCAGGCTCACCAGCTTGGCCTCGTTGGCCTCCACGGCCGCCTGCACCTTGCGCCGGTGCGCCTCGGAGCCCTTCTCGCCGAAGAGGCGCTCCTGCTGCGCCGGCGTGTGGCGCTCCGTCAGCTTGGCCGCGTCCGTCTCCAGGTGGTCCTCGTCCTCCACCAGCAGGTGCATGATGGGCTCGTGGAGGGTGGCGGTGAGGAAGAGCTTGGCGGCGTACAGGCCCTCGGAGAAGAGGCGGAAGAGCACGCTGAAGGCGCAGGTGCCGCGGCGAAGGAGGCGTCGGGGGTTGTCGCTCTCCTTCAGCTCGAACTCGATCAGGTAGCGCAGCACCTGAAACGCAGCCAGAGTCGAACACTGAACATCGCCTCCCAAAGACAGGCGCCAGAGTCAAACACTGAACATCGCCTCACAAAGACAGGCGCCAGAGTCGAACACTGAACATCGCCTCCCAAAGACAGGCGCCAGAGTCAAACACTGAACATCGCCTCACAAAGACAGGCGCCAGAGTCGAACACTGAACATCGCCTCCCAAAGACAGGCGCCAGAGTCAAACACTGAACATCGCCTCACAAAGACAGGCGCCAGAGTCGAACACTGAACATCGCCTCGCAAAAGACAGACGCCAGAGTCGAACACTGAACATCGCCTCGCAAAGACAGGCGCCAGAGTCAAACACTGAACATCGCCTCACAAAGACAGGCGCCAGAGTCGAACACTGAACATCGCCTCACAAAGACAGGCGCCAGAGTCGAACACTGAACATCGCCTCACAAAGACAGGCGCCAGAGTCAAACACTGAACATCGCCTCACAAAGACAGGCGCCAGAGTCGAACACTGAACATCGCCTCACAAAGACAGGCGCCAGAGTCGAACACTGAACATCGCCTCACAAAGACAGGCGCCAGAGTCAAACACTGAACATCGCCTCCCAAAGACAGGCGCCAGAGTCAAACACTGAACATCGCCTCACAAAGACAGGTGCCAGAGTCAAACACTGAACATCGCCTCGCAAAAGACAGGCGCCAGAGTCGAACACTGAACATCGCCTCACAAAGACAGGCGCCAGAGTCAAACACTGAACATCGCCTCGCAAAAGACAGGCGCCAGAGTCAAACACTGAACATCGCCTCACAAAGACAGGCGCCAGAGTCGAACACTGAACATCGCGTCACAAAGGACAGGCGCCAGAGTCGAACACTGAACATCGCCTCACAAAGACAGGCGCCAGAGTCGAACACTGAACATCGCCTCGCAAAAGACAGACGCCAGAGTCAAACACTGAACATCGCCTCACAAAGACAGGCGCCAGAGTCGAACACTGAACATCGCCTCACAAAGACAGGCGCCAGAGTCAAACACTGAACATCGCCTCGCAAAGACAGGCGCCAGAGTCAAACACTGAACATCGCCTCACAAAGACAGGCGCCAGAGTCGAACACTGAACATCGCCTCACAAAGACAGGCGCCAGAGTCGAACACTGAACATCGCCTCGCCAAGGCAGGCGCCAGAGTCGAACACTGAACATCGCCTCGCCAAGACAGGCGCCAGAGTCAAACACTGAACATCGCCTCACAAAAGACAGGCGCCAGAGTCAAACACTGAACATCGCCTCGCCAAGACAGGCGCCAGAGTCAAACACTGAACATCGCCTCACAAAAGACAGGCGCCAGAGTCAAACACTGAACATCGCCTCGCAAAAGACAGACGCCAGAGTCAAACACTGAACATCGCCTCACAAAGACAGGCGTCAGAGTCGAACACTGAACATCGCCTCGCCAAGGCAGGCGCCAGAGTCGAACACTGAACATCGCCTCGCCAAGACAGGCGCCAGAGTCAAACACTGAACACCGCCTCGCCAAGGCAGGCGCCAGAGTCGAACACTGAACATCGCCTCGCCAAGACAGGCGCCAGAGTCAAACACTGAACACCGCCTCGCCAAGACAGGCGCCAGAGTCAAACACTGAACATCGCCTCACAAAGACAGGCGCCAGAGTCAAACACTGAACATCGCCTCGCAAAGACAGGCGCCAGAGTCGAACACTGAACATCGCCTCGCAAAAGACAGGCGCCAGAGTCGAACACTGAACATCGCCTCACAAAGACAGGCGCCAGAGTCAAACACTGAACACCGCCTCACAAAGACAGGCGCCAGAGTCAAACACTGAACATCGCCTCACAAAGATAGGCGCCAGAGTCAAACACTGAACATCGCCTCACAAAGACAGGCGCCAGAGTCGAACACTGAACATCGCCTCGCAAAAGACAGACGCCAGAGTCAAACACTGAACATCGCCTCGCAAAAGACAGGCGCCAGAGTCAAACACTGAACATCGCCTCGCAAAGCCAAGCGCCAGAGTCGAACACTGAACATCGCCTCACAAAGACAGGCGCCAGAGTCAAACACTGAACATCGCCTCGCAAAGACAGGCGCCAGAGTCGAACACTGAACATCGCCTCACAAAGACAGGCGCCAGAGTCAAACACTGAACATCGCCTCACAAAGACAGGCGCCAGAGTCGAACACTGAACATCGCCTCACAAAGACAGGCGCCAGAGTCAAACACTGAACATCGCCTCACAAAGACAGGCGCCAGAGTCAAACACTGAACATCGCCTCGCAAAGACAGGCGCCAGAGTCGAACACTGAACATCGCCTCACAAAGGACAGGCGCCAGAGTGAAACACTGAACATCGCCTTGCAAAGACAGGCACCAGAGCTTTAAGCGACGCTGTTCAGTGGGCTTACACTCATCCGCACGAGCTAATTAAAGGAGAATTTCATCCGTATTAAGTTTTATGATCGATTGTCTTTCTTCCATATTGTAGTAGGGATGCGACAGTATGTACACTTAACAATTATTCATGATAAAATGGGCAAAAACACATTCGTCTTCGCAACTTCTTTTTTGACTTACTGAAACTGCAAAGTTTGTCAAACTACACCAAAGTTTATGAAACTACATCAACAATGCATTTTACTTTCTTTTCTTGGCTGCAACCGTTCAAAACCCACACATGGCATTCTGGGAAAATGAGGCAGTGTGCAAAACAAAACACCGGATCGCTGTCCCCCTTGCATAAATGTTACACAGAATCGATGTCGTCACTGTGAGGTCAACGGCTTAATGCGTACAGGAAGCCCGTGCACACGTGCCACAAAACCGTCCATCAGGCTCGCCCAGCTTGCTGCAGAGACCTCAAAAGCAGAACACCGAACACTGAAATCTCCATCTCCGTGACGACATCAAAGGCAACGAGGACATGTTTCTCATTTAAACCAGGAACTCGCTGACTCTACAGAACTCTCTAGAAAAGCTCCATGGCGTATCTAAGGTGCGGCACATGTTATACCTCTATATATCACACATTTTATACAGAAAATACAGAATCCCAGTTTCACAATCTTGTGCTAACGCTAATCAATCAATGAGTCTGATGAGGCGATTTTATTTTCTTCCTTAACTAATGCGGAGGATTAAGGCGTCGACTAATACATGTGTTTGTGATTAGTTAAGATGCTAGTTCCAAAGTTTGTAAATTAATTAGCGAATGACTGGTTCACGGTAGCGCATTAGTTAATGTTAATTAATGCGACGCACCGTAATGCAATCTGGTTCTAACGCGTTACACCCCTTCCCACGGGCACCCCGGGTAGAAATGAGTTTCTTGCCATCGTCATTAAGCGGGAATCATCTAATCGGAGCAATAAATGAGCTAACTTGGGGTTCGGCTAATGCGCCACCTGGGGAGCGGACGATGAAATCATCGTCTTCATCACTCTCAAGTATCTTCGACGTGCTCTCAAACTTCTCTACCAAAGATCGACAGGCTCATAGGGCTGTTCTCTGAAGAAAAAAAAGGGCTCCCCTAAAATGACCATCGTCAATGGTAAAACATTTTTGATGAAATGTGGAATCAAACTCAGTGTTGTTGTTTGCCGAGGAACCTTCCAGGAATGCCCAGACTCCAGTTCAGGAACCCCTTGCTATACAGAACGAACTTTTCAGGGAAATCCGATAGACGGTGAGATTCGTGTTACACAGACACCAAGTCACTGGACCTCTGCCAGGCTGAGCTGCATGTTGTGCATCCATGTGATGGCTATTGCATTGACTACACACACGGCGCTATATTTGATGACACTTCTGACTGAAAAGAAGAGAGAGTGCGTATGTGCTACACTACAGAGACAGACAGGTTGAGGGACAGGCGGGCGGGCCTCGCCTGCAGCAGGTAGCTCTCGTCCTCGGGCATGATGCAGTTCCCGTACAGCGAGGTGAAGACGCTGTGCACCACGCCCTGCGCGTGCTCCGGGCTCAGCCGCTGCCCCGCCACCAGGCAGGCCGCCACCAGCCGCGGGTTCTCCCGCAGCCGGCCCAGGAACTCGCCGTACACGCTCTCCTGGAAGCCCAGCGTCTTGTAGCCGTCCACGAACTGCGTGTCCTCCAGCACCCGGGCGTGCTGGCAGCACTCTGCTGGGGAGGCCTCCGCACTGGGGGAGAGAGAGGGAGGGGAGAGAGAGAGAGAGAGAGAGGGAGGGAGGGGGGGAGAGAGAGAGAGAGAGAGAGAGAGAGAGAGGGAGAGAGAGAGGAGGGGAGAGAGAGAGGGAGGGAGGGAGGGGGGGAGAGAGAGAGAGAGAGAGAGAGAGAGAGAGAGAGAGAGAGAGAGAGAGAGAGAGAGAGAGAGAGAGAGAGAGAGGGAGAGAGAGAGAGGGGGGGAGAGAGAGAGGGAGGGGGGAGAGAGAGAGAGAGAGAGAGGGAGAGGGGGAGAGAGAGAGTGAGAGGAAGAGGCAGAGAGAGACAGAAGGAGAGAGAGAGAGGGAGACAGAGAAAGAAAGAGGGAGAGAAAGAGAGCACATCACGATTACTACTACTACTGCTGCACTACAACTGCTGTTACGACTATGTCTACTATTATTTCTACTACTATTGCTGCTATGTCTACTACAACTGCTATCATTATGACTCCCACTATTGCTATTATTATTACTACTACTAATATTTCTAATACTTATAAAGCTACTTATTAACAGCTATTTAATAATAATATTATGTTTATGAATTGAGTAAAATAACTATAACAATAACAAGACTAGGAAACCTAGTATATGGCTGGACCTAACACACGTGATCCGGCTGACCAATGGCGTAACTTCATCACTCAGTCACAGACATTCGCGTTTGTAGGGCTGGCCCCGCTGTTGCGGTCCAGCCAATAATAACAATTATTCACCATCATCATTACAATGACCGTGATCGTAATTAAGACAATCATGTCGTAATGTAAAGCACTCATGTACCACCTTCTCAAAAAGCCTTATGAGGTGTGACTAATCTCAATCAATTAGCACACAACCGCGATGCCTCCAAAACGCACACCTCGCATACTGTGCAGTACTAACAGACCGCAGGCATTGGGGGGGTGGGGGGGGGGGAGGCAGGGGGCTGCATTCTGCTGTGACATCATTGCAGGGACTCCTGAATACGGGCTGTTCGGTCTGCGTTTCGATGCAGGGTTCCTTCGTATGCGAGCCATTTTCTTTATCTACGAATCATGCACAGTCCAGGCGTGTACTGCAGAGAGTCAGGAGATGGACTGTAAACCTGGGTAGGACTAGAAGACACGTGCAAGATCTCCGGCGTAAGGCTATTTTTACCCGTTCCTGTAAAAAATTCTCAGCAGGTCAGCGGCCAGCAGGGGGAGTACAGACTGTTTATTTAGCAAGCAGACCCGGAGCGGCGCTACCTCAGACTGCGCTGCTACTGTGCTAACCTCTCCGCTTAAGCAGGATGGCGTAGGAGGCGGCGTAGGAGGAGAACGCGTAGTAGGCCCGGCCCGTCGAAAGCGGGTCAGTTTCATCAAGAGTATTCGGGTCAGGAAGGCGTCAGGAACGGAGGCAAACGCAGCACGCCTGCTCCCGGCGAAGGTAGGGGAGGTACTCCGAGGACAGTCCAAACCTAAAATGGGTTTACCTCACTGTACAAGTCGACTAAATAAATCTAACGTCCTCCATGTTGGAAACGGAGCTACGGGGAGACGAGCGGGACAGTCTGAAGGCCCGTCGACCTCAACGCTCTACGCGAATCCCCCGTATGGGCGCCACGGCATCTCCGAACCTCCGTTTGTATCCCTCTCTGCTTTCTCCACACGTGAATAAAGACAAAAACAGAAGGAGGGGAGCGTGTCCACTCTCCTTTAAAGAAGATAAATACACCGGCGGCATTTCTCTTCTTCAGTGCTTACAGCTTGAGAGAGAAGAGCTCAGAACGTTAGCGAACGCAACGCAGGGGCACACCTAACCTTCAGGGGGGACTCCCCGGAGGAGGTGCGAGCCCGGGAGGGTGGGAGAGGGGATGGGGGGGCGTGGGCTGTGGGCTGTGGGCTGTGGCGGACAGCCCGGCAGACAACTGAAAATAATGGTAACGGATACCCCCCCGCCAAGCGGGAGCTGAGCTTAAGTTTTCGTCTCAACCTGAAGGGGCGGTTCCTGAAACCCCTTGTCAGTAACACGTCACTCCTCTCCACCAGGAGGGAAGTGTCAAAATCACGAGGGCCGCTCGGCCCCCCCTCCGGAATCACGTCGGCTTTTAGTCAGCTGAGCGTTTTTTTTTTTACCGGGAGCTGGACTTTAATACGAGGGCAGTGTTTAAAAAAAAAAAAAACATTCATCTGTACAGAGAACCATTAACGTCTCACAAAAAAAAACTTGTACAGCAAGCAAATTGAGCCTGCGTAATAAGCAAATTAGCCCCGCTTCCTGTGAACATTACCAGCCCGAAAGTTCAACTGTAATCGCTGTGAGGTGTTTACACACACGCGCGACCGAACGCGGACAAACATTAACCTCTCGTGAGGAACTTGTAAAACGAGCGCGTGCTCTCGCAGGGTGAGGGCGTGTTGCGCTTGGCGTGGCCCGAGTCGTCACGGAGAAAGAGGCGGTCGGGGGTTTACGTGTCTGTCTTCGTGTATCTGTCGTAGCGTACCCGGACGGAGTGTGGCACAGTGGGTAAGGAACTGGGCTTGTAACCGAAAGGTCGCAGGTTCGATTCCCGGGTAAGGACACTGCCGTTGTACCCTTGAGCAAGGTACTTAACCTGCATTGCTTCAGTATATGTCCAGCTGTATAAATGGATACAATGTAAAATGCTATGTAAAAGTTGTGTAAGTCGCTCTGGATAAGAGCGTCTGCTAAATGCCTGTAATGTAATGTAATGTAATGTACCCACAAGGACGCTCTTGCGAAGAGTTTTCCCACAAGCAATTCAAACAACCTTCAGATAACCCTGATGTCGGAGACGGGTGCTGGCGAGGTAGGTCAAAGGCGTTCGTCTCGACTGACGCCTACGCTGACTTCCGAGGTCAGAACTGCTGTGGACGCGGCGCGCTCGCGTAGCTCGAGCTTCCTTTCGGCGCCCGTGCTAGCGGGTTGAAGTTGATGCGCATGCCGCGGTCAGGTGCAGAGTGCGCGCTACATGTGGCATGCTTGACTGGCATGCTTCACTTCCGCTACGCCAGTGCTCTGAATCTGGTGTGATTCTGGTGTGACTCTAGACCCTTAAACCCAGGAAGCGCTTTTATTGGCTACGCTGTTAACGAGTAGTTCACCAAACAGCCTTGGAAGCACGGTTTGCCTGTGTCACACTAAACCATTCCCGTGCTGTTTCTCTTTCTATGTCTTCTCATTCCCCTGAAAATGAAATGTAAGCATCAATCCTATCCTTGTTAAAAGACGACTGTTAGAGAGACAGATTCAATCCAACCACAGTGTACTTCGTCCTTTTAACAACAATACAGCAAATTACTTTCTCAAAAAAAGTGTAATTTTAAATAGATAACGTGTTCAAATTACAGTAATTGTTAAAGGCTAGAACAATGAAATTTCTTTCAGATTAGATTGTGTGTTGACAGTAAGGGTGAACATTTTATTTTTAGAGGTGGAGGTAATAGAGGCCGCCATTTTCTGGTCGACTGAGAAAGGCTGACAGTCCAAGGTCGTCGCTCTCGCTCGAAACGCCGCCCGGGGGACGAAGGCGGTCGGCTCACCTGGTGAGGATGAGCCGGTCCAGGTTGATCCGCTGCTGCTTGGCGATCCAGGCGGCCCGGTAGAGCTTCTCGGCCGTCTTCAGAACCTCGGCGTTGAGCCGCTGGATCAGCTGCTTCTCCGAGGCCACGTAGAGCCGCTCCTGCTTCAGGTGGTGGGCCAGCGTGTGGACGTCCGGCTTCACCATCTTCCCCAGCTGGACCCGACTGGACAGGGACTTGGGGGGGGGGGGGGGGAACGGAAGACAGAAAGACACTTAACCACGCATGTTTGTACGTATGTACACTCACATTCACCATAGGGGCGACATAGCTCAGGAGGTAAGACCGATTGTCTGGCAGTCGGAGGGTTGCCGGTTCAAACCCCGCCCTGGGCATGTCGAAGTGTCCTTGAGCAAGACACCTAACCCCTAACTGCTCTGGCGAATGAGAGGCATCAATTGTAAAGCGCTTTGGATAAAAGCGCTATATAAATGCAGTCCATTTACCATTTACCATAGCTGAACAAGCGCTTCGAGGTTGCACATTTCAAACTGAATACGACTACAGCAGGAAGACTGCTGCGGTTCGCCGTGCCAACAGAGCACCAGTCGACCAAGCTGAATTGAATTTCACTTAATAGACGGCGAGAGAAGAAGGAAGAGAGACTTTTGGTTTACTTATTCTTCAGCGCGTTCTGAGGATGAAACCCGAGAGTGCGCTCGACGCGTACGCCCCGTACCCACGCCGCCGCAAACGCATATCGCCCGGGTCTTCGGGCCTCGAACTTCACACGCGAACGTGAGAAACTCAGATCGGTCCTCTGCCCTCGAGCCGGGCGCACGCCCCGAAATTCGTGCAGCTTCTTTTTCATGTCGCCCAGTTTACAAATTCAAAGCGGGTTTGTCGTCTCTGTGCGCATTTATACAAATGATAAAGAGGCAGCCTATTTGCATTTTCAGGAGGCTGGCACTGATCTAGTGCCCCGCGGTTTGGTACGCCCCGGAGGGCAGAGCGCCGCTGGCGCTGCCGTCGCCGAGGGAAAGGGAGGGGGATTCGGGAGGCCGGGATTATAGCGACTCGACGGTCGTTGGCAGCCGGCACCGGTCAGGACCGCGGCCCGTCGGCCGAGGAGAGCGTGAAGCGTCCCCCTCAGACTCACGTCTGTGCAAACACCGCCCGGAGACTGTGGTGCGATAAGAAGCGATGCCATACGATTGGCCATTCCAAATAAGGACAATTAGAGGAAAAGGAAAAATAAGAGAGAGATTTGCATTTTGATAACTGACACAGCAGGAAAAGTGTCACTTTCAAAAGTTGTGGAAAAAACAGGCCTCCCTGATTCACGGCCTGATTCTGTACAATCCGTCACAGCAGCAAAAATGAATCTGTAGTGTCGGCTCCTCTCGGCCACAGCCCGGCCTTGTGACCTCTCTCAACAAGAGGCACTTACGGAACGCCACTGCGATCAGGCTATCAGCCAGGTGAGAGCGCAGGGCTTTCCAAACCAATTCTAATGGAATTTCCACACTTAGGTTCGTCAGACTGCCTTAAAAAAACATTCCGGCAGCAACGTTTTCCTGTTAAAGTCACGGAATGAATAAAAATGAAGAGGAACTAATTAAACGACCCTGAAGTCATTTCTTAAGGATGTCACACACTATATAAAGCACCAATATTATCGTAAGCATTAAGACACGCTGAGTAGAACTCGGCCCGGAGCAAAATGAGTCAAGACGGCTTAAAATAAAAGCATGAAATCTCTTAATAACGACATTTATTTCTGTCGTTGTTTTTTATTCATTTTTCATTCAGTTATCATTCAGTTTTGTAAGTGCATAGTCAGTCTGCCTGTAGAAAAATACAAGCAAATAAATAAATTAACAAATAACTGATAAAATGCTTTTGAAAACAAAAAATAAGTATTTTACACCCCCCCCCCCCCCACCCACCCATTTTGAAATTGGTTGTATATGACAACGTAAATGCCAATTCAGTAACTAGACTGGGTCAAAGTCTGGACCAAGTTAGGCTTCAAAACATGTGCAGTTGGGAAGAGTTATTAGCAGGGCTCTGATCATGGGATTTTAGTCATAATCTCGACAGCATGAGAGGCTGCCTAGGCTGAAGCAGCACTCTTAAAAACTTTCTGGCTTCAATCAAAACAAGTCTGTTTTTTTTCCATGCGTGCCATTGGTAGTACTGTCACATTGTAAAATAGTTAATAAAAATAAATACGCTATGCAGTAGCCTAACAGCTGACGATGATCAGAAACATGCGTAAACGTAAGCGAAAGGGGTGGAAAAGCTGAAGCGGAGACGCAAGCGGTTAAAGACGAACGCGAAGAAGGCGGCCGTGTCCTCGGGGGAACGGCCAGAGTGCCAAGACCGCTGGCGGACGAACTCGCGCGGCTATGAAAAGCGCCAGTGTCGCCCGCGTTTAACGAGCTTCGGTCGTAAGCAGAGAGAGGAAGAGAAGGGAAGGGAAGGGAAGGAAAGGAAAGGGGGGGGGGGCAGAGAGAGAGATTGCTTTCACTGTAATTGTACTTTACATCTATTGTACTCTTGCGTTATTGCTGCTCCGTTCGTTCGTGCAGGCAACGGGGTTCGGCAAAACGAACGCACGTTTGTCATGTTAATAAGAGCAAACAAAAACAAACCGAGAGGCAGACGAAAAGGGAGAGGGGCAGACGAAAAGGGAGAGGGGCAGACGACGCCGCCGCCACCCCCGGCAGCTGGACCGCACCGCGGAGAGACGCAACGCGGCTCAGACGAGGCGGACCTCCCCCACCCCCCCCCCCCCCCCCGAAACAATAGGACCCCCCTCCCTGTGCTCACCAGCATCTGCTAAGATCAGGAGCAGCGAGAGGCTGAGATATGCAAATCACATTAGTCTCCCTCGCACACACCGACCAGAGAGAACGCATAAAATTTGAATGATTTCCTGAAGCATTCCTTGACACAAAAGGGTCTTTGTAGGTGGCTGCCGACCAGAAAAACAGCCCAGAAATTCAGCGGCACTGACGAGCCCACAGAGGGAGAGAAGGAGAGAGGGAGGGAAATGGAGAAAGAGAGAGAGAGAGAAAGAGAGAGAGAGAGAGGGATGCAGACGCTCAAAATGCAGCCTTTGAGAAGAGACCGAACACACCCCCTTCCCCCACCCCCAGGAAAGCGCAGCCGCGGCGCGACGGCAGCGCGGCTGGCCGCGGCCCGTAATGGAATTTGCCGCGTTACTGCGACACGCTCACGCCAACCTCAGCACCGCGTCCCGCTGCGTAACCTCATTACGGGCCGGTCTCAGCGCTCGAAAGACATCGGGGGCTTCTGTCCTCCAGACTCCGCCTGTTCTCCCTGTGGGACTCCTGGGGGGATTTGGGGAGGGGGGGGGGGACGCAAAACGCCGCTGCGGGGACACGATGTTCCAGGAGGTGTTCAGGCAGCGCTCGGCCAGAGGGATTTAGAGGGAGCGGGGAAACGAATGCGGTGACCCCAGGGCTTCTCAGTCAGGAAGTCCTCTCTACCCCCCCCCCCCCCCCCCACACCACAACCGCACAGCGAAGAAAGACCCGGGTCCCTGCTGCCGTCTGTCTGTGTGACCCAGGCGAGAATCAAGGAAACTAATTCCTAAGTCAACAGAACGACACACACGCAAAAAAAAAAAACATGACTCCAGCAAAGTTCCCGCCAGGGGCCGTGACCATTCCGAAGGCCTTTTAGCAATTGAGTGGCAAAGCATGGAACTGCTGTCGGCTTCGAAAGCCAGGCGGTCATTCAATATCTTTTCCACACAAGCGTGCCCTCCTTCAGCTGCAGCCAAAAAACTAATCCGCTAAGCCCGATACATTTCCTGGGCGTGCACACAAATCCACGCCGGACTGACTGATCGAAGCACAGAGACAGGTGCACGCATATGGTCCAGGGCCAAACCAGAAGAGCTCGTTTCAGTCACTGGGTGCATCGTGCCAAAGGAAGGAGGACCAATGAAGAGCGAGTAGCCCAGGAATACTGAGCAGTGGGGGGGGGGGGGAAGGAAATAGGAAGTGAAACTGCCAGGGCAGAGGAGAAAGAGACGGAGAAGCCAGGAAGTGACGCGTGAGGACAGGACGTGACCTGGTGACCAGTTCACCAAGAGCCGCAAGCATTTACCTCTGGCGCTGACTCAGGACTACATCATTGATGACAAAGTTTGAGGGGCCATCCAGAAATTTCTCCATGGAAAGTGATGACTGTACACTGGTTGCTCAGCTGGGGAACGTATTTGCAAAACATGAGAGAAGACGACGAATGAAAAGAAGAAGTCAAGCGATAACTTATTCCACTTTTCCTCACAAATGAAAGTTATAAAGCAAACATGCGTTCAAAAAAAGAGCATTAAAGCCCATTAAACGTTGCAGTGGGTGGTTTGAGAGCAGGCAAGAGAGATGCCGTGGATGTTGAAGACCACGCCGATGATGTCACCCCCAACCCCCCCACACCCCGGGTGGTGCGTCAGATGACTAAGCGGATGATGCATTAAGATAATAACTGTTTAATGATCAGGGTAAGAAACTCATTTCTTTCTGCCCTGGGTGTTCGTAACGCAGAGGATACGGTTAATATGGAAGATAGACCAAAAACACAGGGCCAGTTCTCACCGCTTTGCAGATTTGCTGATCTTCATAGTTTCTGCACAGGCTGATTTCGCAGGAACAGTGAATAGGATGGGCCATGCAGCAGATTAAAGATCAGCCATTTATGCAGATCGTTTAAGGATCAGTGATTCTGTGCAACACCCACAAAGCACAGCCAATATTTCCAGCTTCATTTTGCTTAGTTTAGTCAGTACCACCCCTGCGATTCAGATGAGAAATTTCTGTCCCGTGCCCCGATTAGCCTACCTTCAATGCTATTGAGTTCTGCTCTTTGATACAGGCCCACTGTCACAGTACAAGACGAAGACTGTACTTAAAACGGATGTAACAGAATCTGACCACATGCGTTCTGTCACACGCACGGACGCACGGACGCATGCATGCGTTGCACACCCACACCCACACTCAGCTCTGGAAGCTATAAATAGATAAAAGTTGACGCCTCCGTTTCCCCTTCCACTCAACGCACGCTGGCCAGAAAGCAACAAGCCGCCAATTTTAGCTGCTGGAATAATAATAGCCACTGTGTTTTTAAAAAGGGTCCCGGGACCAGTTCCCATTCGGACTTCCCCTCTCTCTCGAGCGGGCCCACAGCAGACGCCGAACGGACGGCTGTCTCAGCCCCACAGGCGTGAATCTGTGCGCCGAAGATCACGCAGGGGTGCGGAACACGCCGAGCGGGCAGAGCAGAGGTGGTGCCCCGCGACAGCGCTCGGGAAGTACGGTCGGTTGGTATGGCAACAGGGACAAGGCCGCCACGTTTGGAGGATGATCGGGGGTAGGCTACGCCAGATTTATGAGAGGAGAGAGCCAGAGAGAAAAACGCTGGGCAAAAATAAGATTACAAGAAAAGGAAGAAAGAGAAAATTATATCTAACTTCATCCAAGTGCAAAATAATTATTTATATTGATAAGATACATTCTATAAACAATACGAATCCTTACAAACTGTACACCCATAAAATGTTTCCTGTCTAGTTAAATATGTAGGCTATATCTCTAAAACGGGCTCACGTTAGCCTGCATTCCAGGCTTCTGTACACTTTGCTTAACTAGCAGGCACTGGCACTGGCAATAACTGCCTAAAATGACATAAAACTGAGGTTCGGAAGGCACCCCGTGCAAAATTTTGCGTATGTGCAATATTTCACATGCAAAATTTAAATGCACACACAGCGATTCAGGGACTAGATGATCCAGGCAAGGACCTTAACGGTTCTGTAAAAAACTGACTTGTTTAACTCCATCTCAGTTGTTAGTTTGATATCAGTGTTACCTGCGTTAGTAGCCAGCTAATAAGTTTAGGTAAATTAACAGCTGGTAAATTAGTACACATCTAATTAATGGGGTAATAGATCAGAAAAAAAGCAGCCGAGAATGAGATGGGTACAACACTTGCGATTTAGAATGACGCACTTAGGCGGGTTTATCCTCCAATAACGGCGCTCGCCTCAAAACGCATCACGCATGACGACAACTTGCAGAGCTCTATACTAAGAGTAACGGGAGGACACGCAGACTCAAAATAGCACTGCTACCGTACACTTAAGACAAGGCGCTCCAAGCAACTGAACAGCTTCTGTAATATCCTGCTGATTAATATGAAGTTAAAGCCTGCGCAAATGCCAAAGCTGTCACCCTGATTAGGGACGGCTGCTAAATAAAGATCCATCAAGAAAAATAATAGCAATATTTCACTTACTGTAAACTATTTAACCGAGGAGGTCTAGTGAGAAGTCTGTTTTGCAGTGACATCCTGGGTAATCACAGTGGGCAGGGAATGAGAGGGACTGGGTGGCCAGATGTACAGACTAAGCATTGCTGTAGACCTCCTGAAAGAGGTAGATCTCCTTTAAGACGATCGTATTCTAATGGTAGAACTTCCACCTCATCCATAGACTTAGCACTGGGAAACTTTCAGGTCCAGGTGCTCAAGGCTTCCTTCAATAAGCACTTAATCGTTTACTTGATGTCTCCACGTTCCCACCTCTTCTAGGTCCATAGAAACCATCGGATGTCCATAAAAGCCTAAATCCGTCCGTGCGCAGTGGGGGGTGTATCTGATGACTTGGGAAAACAATTCACTCGCAGCAGTGATTTAGTGCTGACAGTGTTTCAGCACGTAGATGGTATCCTCCAGAAGCTGCCCTCTGCCCCCCTCTCCGTCGGGAGAGTAATCCACAGGTCCAACGAGGCACATTTCTGGTACAGCAGCCGCTGCCAGACTGAGTTTTGCTTCCCTGCTCTCAAAGCCTTTGTCAGCCACAGAAACATAATCATTGATTATAATCTTAGATTTAAGATGCTCTTAAATCTATTTTCACAGATCGATTAGATTTGAGGGCATTTTAGACTGACGAGGTCTCTCTCATCCAATTAGGTACAGTTGAGGTCATCATGAAAGGACCTACTCAAGTTCCCTGCCAGAGGCAAAACTCCCCATAACATGTTCTGGGTATGGGAAAGCCAGAACCTACCGTTGATTAAGGGAAGGTTAGACAATATAAAACCACTACTTTCTTTTATTTGGCATTTCCTCCCAAATTCTCATTACAGTGGAAACAGAAACCAGGAAGCATTCTGGAAACTCCTGAGGTTCCAGATATTCCTGGGTACAGATGGTTCCTGAACTGTTTTGTGCAATGGAAAAGGGGCTAAAAATGTGCTCCTCATCACCAGGAAAAAAGAAAATATTATTGAAAACATCTCTGTTAGCATCAGCCTTCATCTGTGACTTACAGTAATGGACTGTAAGGGAAGTTCTCAAAAAGAGCAGGAGGGGAAGGCATTGCTTGCTAGTTCTCTGCCAACATCTTCCAACATGCTCAATGCTACCCTGGCAACTCCACGTGTTTTGAGTACAGTGCTGCCATATTGCCCCAGGTTGCGTTTGGTTGAGGGTTGAGGTTCCTCGACTGTGAAGGCTTGTGTAGCTGCACACGCAATCTGGAAATGTCCGAATGTCGCGCAAAACCTCATGGTCAGTGTTTCGTCCATGAGAAAGGCTTTGAAAGTCACCCTATTCCATGCCCTGTCGACCAACCCCCGCTCTCCTGAATTTCCCTTTGAAAAGTGTTCGTTTAAACAAACCCATCAAAACTTACTCACAGAAACATTTTACTGTGGTGTGCACCTCTGGCATTCGAGGCCATAAATAATGGCAGAACAAAAAGGAATATGCAAATCGTGGAGAGAAATGTCTGAAAAGGTATAGGGAAAAAAACCGACTGAATAATGAGAATCAACAGCAAACAGACCCCGGTTTATAGAACTGCCTCTAAAATAATGACCCGTGCATGCAAATGTGTTTTCCTGAAAACTGGGAGGAGGTGGGTAGCAGGAGGGCTGGCAAACGCTTTAGAGGTGGAAGGGGGAGGAGAGACAAAGGAGATTAGCAGGAATGCTAAATCAACCGCAAAAACAGGGACAAGTGGCACAGGGCACATCCTCCCTCACCCGGCGGTCATCGGCGCGTCCGGAAAAACATCTTTATTTCCCTCTCGTTTCGTGGATGCGACTCCTGCCAGGAAAGCCTGGTCAAACGAGCGCGTTTCACCCTCTCTCTCTCTCTCCATGATCATGGAGCATCCTGTCTGCCGTGTCCTTTCCGAGCATCCCGCTTCCCGCTCGTGAACCTGGTGAAACAAAGCCGGCTTGTCCCACGAAACACCCCCCCCCCCCCCCCCCCGCCTTCGCGGGAGGAAGCGGCAGCCGTGTGCTTGTTAAAGTGCTGTCTAAGGACAGTGCGTACCACATAGCAAATAAAATCACCAGACAGGCTGATCTATCTGGGCAGGCAGAGGACACAAGACCAGACCAGCAAATCTATAGAGAGTGGTGCATGGTACACACAGACATAATCACACACATACACACAGATGATTGCACGTACACACTCAGGGTGCAGAAAGCTGCAATTCCCTCACACGCACACAGCATTGCACCTGCATGCACGCCGCATACAAACACACACACGCGTATACACACACACCTATACACAAGCGTATGCATGCACACACGCACACACTGTGCAGAAAGCTGCAATATCCTCACACGCACACAGCATTACACACGCACACATATGTGCGCGCACACACACGTGGTGAAGAGGAGAGGTAGCCGCAGCGCTGAGGGCGGGGCTGGAAGTCGGGGAGAAGTAAGGCCAAGCTGCTCCGGGGCGTGGCCCCTGCAGTCACAGAGCGGGCACGGGGGACGGAGAGAGAGCCGCAGAGCATCTCTGGAGTGCCGACGGAACAATGCGCGACTGTCCCGGTCCCCAGTGTCCACCCCCCCTAACCCCCCCCCACCCCCCACTCCTCCCCGTCTCCCTGCCCCATCGCCATGGCAACACATCCGCGGCGCTGGCTCAGCCCCGCAAGGCCCACTCTTCTCTCCACCCGCTGCCCTCCACCCGCATCCAGTGCCACGCCTCTACTGTGCAATGCTGAACAACACAGCGGCACTGCACTGCTCCTGCTGGAGGGTCACCTGCTCAAACCGCAGAGCACTAGAACATAAGCAGGATGCTACTTAACCACCTGAAGAGGAGGTTTTTTGTGATGTTTCTTTTTTCTTCAAAATTCCGAGTCAGTGTTCTAGAACTCCATTGAATTTGATTACCAGTAGTGATCGTTACATCCGCATTAGAATGTCCAGTTTCTGATCTTACACATTAAGGGGTTAAAGCAAAAACATCCATACAGAACCATGGAGCGGCGATGAGAGAACACGACTTTTAAAAAGAAAGCAGTCAGTTTGAAACAGGTGGAATTGTAGCGCTGTACACTTGAACTAAGGTATTTAACCTGGGTCACTTCAATGAATATCCAAAGATTTAAGCAGACAGCTTGTAAAATCGTACATACGTGAACAGTCCTGGATGCAATGACTCTTCAACAGACAGAGAACAACTTATTAATAATAGCATTCACAATAATGTTAAAAGCCTTTGCTGTCACCTTTGTGTCATTTCTTAACTTTATTTTTAACAGACTTAATTTCCTCACTATTACCAGTCATGGGAGTTCAATCAGTACACCATGCCAGGGAGAGAAGTACAGTAGTTCTAAAGTTGGTTGGGTTTCTAATTTTATCAATGAGAGATTAGCTGTTCTGTGACAGCTTGCCGTGGCCCTGTCCTCACAGTGCAGAGCACAAGATGAGCTCCTACGAGCAATGACCTCTCAAGGTTCAGCATATTGATATGAGTGACTGGTCTTCTTGTTGTTCCTCTGAGCCCGCAACCCCCCCCCCTCCCTCCCCACAAGACGCAATGACTATGACTGTGGGCTCGTGCCTCTTATAATCCCTGAGACGTGGCAGGGACTCAAAATCAGATTTTCATCTTTTCGGTTTGTCAGAGAAAGCATAGGGGAGAAACAGGTGATAACAGGGGGCTGCTCCCCTGCCCATGCTAGCCTAGCAGCTGTCTGGAAAGAGAACAACAAGCGTGGCGTGGGATTTGGCAGGCTTTGCCGAGAGAGAGGACACCGGGGTATGTAAGCCAAAAGACTCCAGCTGACCTTCCCCAGCACCCCCTCTTTGTAGCTCCCAAAACAAACACCCCCCCCCCCACCACCACCCCATCACCCAGGCCCAATTTTCAGTATGTTGGCATCAGCACCAGCCTGCCCCCACATCACCCTTGGACAGCCAAGAAGCCTGAGCTGTTGGTACTCTGTATGCAAGACACGGCAACTCCAGATCTACCACCGGGATTGTTCTGTTCACACCCACCCCTGTGTCGGATGGCTATGACAGCTATCAACAAAAGTGCATATACCCATAAATCATTCTGAGATAATTTGAATGTGCCTGTGTTTGTGTGAGTTTTAGGGTGGGTGTGGGCGGGGTGTCGGAGCAGGGTGGAATTACTACAAAGAGCGTTCATGTTAAATGCGAGCGTAAATCACAAAATATGTGTTTATACTTGTGTCCTGAGATAGTTTGCAGTCTCTAAAGTCTTACTGCTGTGCACATCAGCAGCCTAGGCGATATAGCGAATTCTAGTTACAGAACACAAATCACCCATAACGTCAAACCACCACGTTTCAGCAAAATATTATTGACAATAGGACGCCACAGAAAGCCAACGTCCACGTCTGTAAGCAATTAATTTACAAAGTTAGCATGCACGTGTTGCCTTGAAATAACTGATCGCAGAAGTATCGTTTTAACTATACTAGGGTCACTTGTCGTAAGCCAGTGCTCTTTTCACTTTGTGCGGTACAGCCAGCAACAATCAAACTTCATGGAATGGCTAACGAACGACCACTCCCATTCTCAGGTGCAT
This sequence comes from Anguilla anguilla, assembly GCF_013347855.1. NCBI lineage: Eukaryota > Metazoa > Chordata > Actinopteri > Anguilliformes > Anguillidae > Anguilla > Anguilla anguilla. Next base: position 18,755,114 of record NC_049210.1, read on the forward strand.
CAGACACAGGTTTTTAGTCCAACTACCGTTGGATAGCTACCAGCCAAATAATGAATAACATTTACTTTAACGTGTTAACATCACGCAAAAAATGTTAAATAAACTAGTTGGCAAAAAAACATGAAAAGATAAACTGAAGGGCTAGTGTCAGTGCTTCGACAAGGCTGTCAGGTTTGTCATGCTATTCACTTAAGCTAGCTAAGGACGGTTAACAACATAACTTAGCGTCGCTCTAGCTGTAAGTGGCATTTTGCTAGCTAGCTATAGGCAGCAAGCTATTGGTCTAAACATCCCTCCTTTCTAATACTAAAAACTGACATTCACCAAAAGCAGGGAATTTGTGGGGGACTGAACGACTAACGTTATGATATTATTTTGTGGGTATGAAGCAGTGATAGTGACCATCACAATCCCGGGTTGCGCAAACATTAACTTTACTTTAGACTAGCTAGGTTTGCTGAATCGGGAATGCGACACAACCCAAATATGACAGACTTGCCAGCTAAACCAGTGAAACAACATGCAGCTAGCGAGCTAACCAACTAATGTTACCATACCCTAACTGTAATCTGACAAGTTAGCTAGCCGTTTTCAATGGTTAAAATCGCAGCTAATGTTAACCATTTCTGGCAATTGTGCTTGCTTGGATTTGTCATAACGAGCTAGCTAGATAGTTTAAATCAATCTAGCTAGCTAGTACCTAGGTCGTTACCCCAACACTGCAATCCGTAGCTGAACACAGCAGCGCAATAGATAACTACCAAAACGAAATGTTAAACTGAAAATGGCAACCAAAACTAACTCTATTCCAAAATAATCAACGACAAGTAACTCCAAAAATCACAGCTAGCGAACGATATCTTCACTAACGTAACGTTAGTCAACAACTTCAGTGTCACAAACACGCTGAGTGAACATTTCACTGTAACAATCACTACTGGGCTAGGCCTATCTAGCTAGCTTGTTAGCTTACTCGCTGCTAGTGCTACACATACCATATGACAGCGATCCTGACCAACAGCTAGCTTGCATCGCAAACGTGCACATTACCATTAGCTAGAAAGCTAGCCAATATAGCTACAGCAAAGTAACGTTGAACCACACCGAGATGCCGTCAATGATCAGTTAAATACCTACTTACTGAATACACGTCCGAAATGGGTCTGCTTGGCTGCGTTTTGTTGTTCGTGTTTATATTATAGCTCGCGAGCTAGCTAAGTGAGTATTTTCACAGCTTTTCCCACCAGTCTTGTTAGCGAGCTAGCTACCTCCCTTTTGCAAACCTATCCCGTCCCAGCAACGCTAGCTGTCATTACTATGGGACTTGCGCTATCCGCATGCGCACTGATGAAAAAAGGTTTAATAACATGTGGGATTTGTAGTTTTTAGTACCACATATTTATTTGATGAACAATTCATTCGGTATGGGATAATAATTATAATCTGTAAGCACACATTTTATTATAGACTATTATAAAATATAATTGGTACAAGTCAATCTCACACATGACAACTGAATCACCCTCTTCCGCATTGGTTCAATGGTTTTTGAAATTATTTTGTGGTTGTTATTAATTATTATTATTATTATTAGTAGTAGTAGTAGTAGTAGTAGTAGTAGTATTGTGGCTGTTGTTGTTATGTTATAATGAAAGAAAGACAGAACAAAGTAATAACAAGAATACCCAGAGTTGGATGTTTTAACTGAAGAATTGAAACTCACACAGGTGACAATATCAGTGTCAGTTAGTCATTAACCCACGTCCTGTAGCAGAGCAGTAAACATATCCACAGATGTGAACAAGGTAAGTGGATTGTCATCTTCTTGTAAAGTCTGTGCAGAATGTAACCAGCAGATGGCGATGGCAGTATATGGATTAGAAATTCCCTTTTGAATTTCGTCTTCTATGTGAATGCATGGTGTTTCTGCTATTCAGTTGGCATTCAGCAAGATTTGGCTTCTCATTGTCACATTATGCAGGGGTAGCAAAAATATCAAATGTAGTAAAAGCTCCCACTTCAAGGTGAACTCACTATTCTTTGTTTTATTTTTAACAAGCATTTTGCTTGTCAGGTGACTGTAAAATACTGTGTTAATTCCATGAATAATGTCTAAAATATGAGATGTGAATTTTTGCAGAACTGCCTTCTGATAGCATCAGGAAAAATGATATATTTAAGATTCAGTTTTAGAAATAAATAAACAAAAATGAGCAAGTTCACTAATGAATTGAATGAATTGTGTATCAACAAGCATGCAGTGTATTAACCATTTAAATCATGGTCAATAAATCATTGTGGCATTTCACACTTGTACCCACCCACATGCTCAGGTGTCTTTGAGCCATTCTTATCCAAGCAACTGATGAACATTCACTCATACTGAGAGTCCAATGCTTTTGGAGTGGTTGCTGCAGTATGAGATGCAACTTCTCTGGCACACCATTAGATGAAACCTTTAAGGCAATTAAAAAGGTAGGGGGGTTTCAGTCTTGCCATTCATTGAGAGCTAATCATTACGCAGCATGTGCTAATTCATCAGTTTGACACGGTGCTGCCCACAGAAAGACATAAAAATAAATGAGGTCATTTCACTGCACAGATGTGACCATCTCGATTGTCAGAAGATCACAGTATGATCGCTTCCCCGTGTCCCATTATTTTAATAGTGCTTGTTTTGTATGGGCATAGGTACCTGAGCATGGTGAGAAGTGAGTCAGAAGGTCTGAATGGTTGATGCTTATAAATGAGTTTGTGCTGCGTGATCAGTAAGAATGAATCAATACCCTCTCTGATTTTGCACCTACACACAACTTGATCTCATGTACAGGAAGTGATTCTGCTCTCCCCTGAAAACAGGGAGACCTGCTCCTACCAGTCCTCCAGTTTCCCTGTGAGGGAAGATGAGATCAGATGAAGAAGAATTTTTTTCAAAGCCGCTGTAGCTTTCCTGCTCATTACAGCCACTGATGCCACAGCAGAACGTTTTGCTTGAACATGGCTATTGTGTGATACTGTTATATTGTTGGTTTGGATTTTTTTTTAAATATTGAAAAATAAATTCCATGTTACATGCTACTGAAGTAATTAATACTTTACCATGTGTCATTGATAATTAATGGCATATTGGCAACAGCCTTCTGTGGCTTGTTGTGGATACACTAAAGGCTCAGGCGACAATATGCCACATTTCTGATATAACATGAACTTGAATTGCACACCACCACATAATCAATCAAACAATCAACACTATATAAACAATTGTGTTTATATAGTGTTTTTATCATAATATACCTCAGTCTAAACCCAGACAAAGCAAATTAAAGGTTGCAAGGAATCCCCCTGGGTGACATTGTAGGAAGAACCCTGGGGAGGAACCAGACTCAGTCAGGGGAGCCCATCATCCTCTGGCCAGCTGAGGGTCTGGGTTCATGGGGACAAAGTGGTAGTGAATTTTCAGTCGGTCTAATCAGTTCAGGGCTGGTGATATTTTGTTTTAATTTTTTTAAGAATGTGATTAGTCAATTTCAAATGATATGCTTTGAAATTTGCCATTCACAATTTCCTGTTGTTAAACCTTACATTTAAGGGCGAGTATTTGAGGATTTGAGGGGTTTGACCTAGTGCAGATGTTATTAGCCCAGAAAATGCATTGTGTGTGTGTGGGGGGTGGGGGGCCAAGCTTCTTGTGTCGGCTGGTGCAGTAAGCACTGCCAGCTGGGAAGAGACCGAACTTGGTCACAGTGCTCTAGTTAATCTCAGGGGCATGCCTGTGACAGCTGTGAATTATGCATTTAACCAAATAGAGGAGTAAGATCGACCGTGCGGTCCCCTTGCTGGGGTCATCTTGCGGTCCCCCTCAGCGGCTTGTGGGAGAGGAGGGGGGTAAATATGTACACAGAGCACAGAAAGCTGTATGGGCCAGGACACAATCAAGGTTTTAGGAGTTTTCCCCTCTCATCGCTGTCTGTCACTGAGCATTGAAGATTTCCATAGCTGACCAATGGCTGTCAATGACCTGAAATGACAATGTGAAAAATAAAAATAACTCAATGCAATATAATATAGTTTAAATTGCACTAGTGTCGTTGGATTTTCTAAAACAATGTAATGGAGTTAAAAAAAAAAAATTATACTGGCACAGTTTAAGGCTGCAGCACAAAATTTACAACAAAAATAATCATAGTTAAATTAGATATAACATGGCATGCTGCATATCCCTTGTCCTGCTTTCCCAGATTGGGTGCATTATGGGTCTGAATGCAGCAATGACCCAGACATGGGCCTTACCACAGCACATACTGTGTAGGTTGAGACACTGATCCGTCTCCTGTTCCCCCTGCCTAAGCTTGATTATTTAACCGCTCTATATAATTGACATTGAACTGCAAGAGACAAAGAAGCCCCCCCTGGAGAGTTAATGTGAGCCACAGTCGCACACAGCCGCACAAGTTCCAAAGCGACCGTCCCCCCATGATGCCGCGCGCCTCTGGAATTTAAAGGGAGGGGCGAAAGGCTCTGCTGTTCACAGGAGCCCACGTGACCAGCGCCAGCCCGCATTGGGCATCTCCGCCCACCTGGAAGCGAAGCGCGAGCGGGTTCCCTCCGCGGCGACAGGGGGCTCCCGCTGCGAGGGAATAACGGGGGCATTGTGGCCGTGTCGGCGGCTGACCCGTCGCCTCGCCGCGTAAACAACCCTGCCCCCCCGTTTGTCTCTCCTTTTTCTGTCTGATGTGTGGCAGCACCACCAAACAACCTGAAAGGCCCCCTTTCGTCAAATGGACAAATTACCCAGGAATTACCCGTCAAGTCGAAAAAGGACTCGCAGCGAGGTTCAAAGTCACAATGCACTTAGCTGTAGAGGTGGCAAAAAAACAAGAACGAGCAATGCGCTCGAATGCCGCTGTTGGTTTTATTTATAACTTGCAGAAAGCAAAATGCCACAAAAGTAACAGAAATTAAAAAACAACTTTGCTTGAGTGGAAGTATTAGTAACATCACATTTTTCAAGTTACCTCCAAGGCTAACGGTGTACGGCTCATTTCCGAAGGTTGTGAACTGTGTCTGGTGCAAGGGCTGGCATCCATTGGCTTTGTCCCCACAGACAAAGCTTTTGATTTGTTATGCAAAGGACAAACTAGCAAAGTGGTTACACTGAATCATCCCCCCTCCCCCACCAGCACGCCATACATTGTGCTTGTGTTCTGTGAATCAAGGGACAAGCCGGCAGGTTCAGTCCAGTTCATTTATTAAATATGATTTACAAATAGTATGCAGTAAAACAGAGGTTGACATTTTAAAAATTATACAATGAACAACATCATCCCCATGTGTTTTTTATTTTTCATTTCAACAGGAGCAGTTCACTCATAATCTGAAAATATCATCCTCCGTTAGTATGCATGACATCATGTACATTTTAGTGGAATTAAATATAGAACTATTTTCTCAACCAAAATACTTTATTATTCTTATATTTTTCAAAAAATATTAAATTATCAAGCAGGTCAGTCTATATTTATTATATTTATTATCATTGTCATGACAAAAGGCCAAAATATGAATAGCATGCGTTCAATCAAAGGGTCCCTCCGATCTGCGTACAGAGTCGATTGAGGGACTCAATGTGAAAGGTGTGGCATCAAACCACACGAACATACAGTCACACACCCCAGCACACACACTATGCATCTCTTGTTAAACAGAAAGTCCACTGCAGCACACTGTTGGACAAAGCAAGAACGGTAAAAATGAGTCCAGCACCGGAGAGCAGTGAACAGATATCAGGCCATAAACTAGCGAAGTGGAAAACTATAGAAATCAGAAATAACATTAATTGATGATTAGTTAATTAGATTCAATTAATTACTAGGCAACTAAGTGATTAGTTAATTAATGATTAAACTTTGATTGAGGTGAAATGTTATACTGTTAAGTTATAGATACATGTTATGTACTTACTGTAGTAGGCCTGTGATTGGTTTTAGAAGTTTTAGAAGTTTCTCAGTAATCTGGGACCCTGAGCCCTAATCCATCTCTATCCTCCCTCTGTGTGATATGATCCAGTTCTCTACTGTATAACAGAGTAGTAATCTTTTGTCTGGACACACATTTCCTGCCTGACTAGCTTGCGATGTACACCATGATGTTCCGGGTCCATGAAATACAACCTTTTTATGATTTAAGACTTTATTGTAGTTTACTGTATGTCTTCCTGTCTAATGAGAGGTTGATTGTTTTATTAAACGTCCTTGTACCTTACCAAGAGTTCTTTGATTCTTATTCTGGATCAGTTTGCACCAAAACTATATTTTAAAAGAAGAAGAAATAAATAGAACAAGAAAGGAAAAATGTTTCAAAAAACATAACTAGTGCACAAAATCTCAAGAATACTGAAACATTTTGGCCTTTTTTCACCAGGCTTTGCCTGCTCTTGTGAGTCTGCTGAAGAAGTGCCTCCCTATGGCTGTGTAGCAACATTGTATCAGTGCAGTATTTCCAAGACTGTTCTTTGAGAAAAAAAAACAGAGAATATTTATTCTCATGGTCTGAAATTTATGGCACATTTTAGGGATGGTGAGCAGCTTCTTCATCTCCAATCTGATATAGTAAATTAGTAATAAATATAAATCTGCAACTGCAACTAATTCACATGCTGTACACTGACAAACTCCTAGTTTTACATTGCTGTTTTGGTTAAAGATTCACAATCTGTGTTTTTACAATAGAAACATATTGAGTCATTGCAACAAGCCGACCACAACACACATTTACAACTGTAACTATGTTAGCCTTCAGTACCACACAGCAATTGCGGTAAACTCTGATAGATTAATTAATTATAAGGACAAACAGTTACATGAGAATCCCTATTAAACAGTACCCACTATTAATTATTTCAAGGTTTAAGTGTGTCCACTAATGTTTCAGTTTGGATTTTTTGGAGATGAACATAAATAGACTTTTATGGTTAACTGCACATTGAGTTTCTAATTGTACAGTATGAGCTACATCATAGACATAATTAACAAATAACATTCTAGCATTTTCTTTTGTTTGCAACTCCTTCATATTTATTCTAAGCCCAATCTCAACTGCCAACAGAACATCTGTAAATTGGTTAAATCACTCTACAGGCACACAGAAAGAGAATCAGCTTATTAAAATTTCTGTGTTACCTTAGAACAATGAAATTTGTTTTGGAGTCTCTTCCAAACAGGACATATTCTAACTCTTAAATCTTAGTGGTGTGCCCTGAAAATATTGGAATTAAAAGGTTTTGAATAAAATATATTTGTTACAAGAAAATAAATAAACTAAGTTTACAGTTCCAGTACTGTAAAATTCTCATCAAGTACAGAGCATGTGCATTATGTTTATACTAAACATTTATGTAAACTGTTAAAATGACTAGACGACACTGCAAGCACTTAGACTGGGAAGAAAATAAAACATTCTGTACTCTGGTGGAATGAAGTGGGTGGATTTGGTGACATGCTGCTAGTTTAATTTAAATAAATTTGACAATGAAGCTGAAATGTCACCAAAGAGTGATGTCTGGTTTAAAAAAACGTTAAACCCAGAATATTGAAATTGGCAGTAGACCACAACAATGCAAATGTAAGAAAACTGTAATGAAAAAAGTGGATGACATGTGAAAATAAAATGGATATAAATGACAAGATCAAACATATGTTACCAACCTGACAGACTACAAATTGTTTTATGAATCATACAGGTGAAAATATCAATACTGCCTCACTAAATATGTGCATTTACTGTATGTCATCTTGTTTAATTAATCCAACAGGCATGAAAAAATTTACTCCCCTAAGATTAACAATAATGAATGTGACTGTTATTAATGATGTTAGCTGGAAAACATTAATAAAACATTTTTCTCATAGTAAAATACATATCTACAAACAATAATTGTAAATATGCTTGGTGTGTAACTATATACATGATTCATATAGTTACACATACAGTAGATGACATCAGAGCTGCAGTTAATTATATAATATCATCTAGAAGATGGGGGTTAGCCACCCAGTCTAGTGTCCGTGGCTCAGAAGCAGCCATAATCATACACATGAACTGCTTCCCGGTCCTCTTGTCTATGGGGTAGATGGTGGTGGGCGTGAACCTCTTGTTACTCTCTACAAACTCAACAAGCTGCTGGTAGACTTGGGGGTACTCGTGGCGCAGGAAGACGCCCCTGGTCCGCAGCTCCCGCTGGATGTTGATGAAGCAGATTTCCCGGGCCTTCCGGCCCTCCTCCCCTTCCTTGTCTATGTCAGACGTCCCCGGGGGAGGGGTGAGGATCAGTGTCTCCATGTCACTCTCTTTCTTCAGTACCTTCCTCTCTGGGCTGGTGGAGGCCAAGGACACCTTAGCGTACTTCCTTACAGTCGGGGCTTGGACCCTAGGGGAGGGCCGGTCAGGCACTTGTTCACCCACAGCTATGGATACATTCAGGAGAAAACATTCGCTGGGGTCATATTCATCTCCTGCCTCTTGGAGCTCCTTGCAATAGCTTCCCAGGTTGTCCTTGAAGCCATCCAACTCCCGCAGGGACAAGTAGGTGGGGGCCATGAGGAGGCTCTCCAGACCATACTGCAGGAAGTTGTCGGATGACCCTGGGTTGGGGAACCCCAGGAAGAGGACCCCTCTCCCCCGGGAGAGGTATCCCACCTTGGCAATTCGGGAGAAGGCCTTGTGGATTTCTCCTGTCTCCCGGCAGAACTTGATGACACGGCGACAGATACTGCCCACACGACCATACAGGCAACTTTCCTTGTGGACGTCCCAGTCCTCCCGCCTGCAGTTTCGGGAGCAGTAGTATGTGTAGCAGCTGTGGCAGGACTTGAAGTAAAGGCAGGCGTTGAACAGGGTCTCCGTTCGCCGGCACTTGCTGTTGGAGCACATCATAGTGTCATCCTCATCTGTGCTCTGGTCTGGTGAGCACTCATCTGTGCTCTTCTGGACCCCATCACAACCACTGTCAAGATCCTGGTGAGTATCTGGATTAATTTTTATGGATGTGGGCTGCTTATTCAGGGGACCCTGGTCCTCTGGGTCCTTGTCCTCTTTTTTAGTGGAGGGGTCCACTTCATCCTCATTGATCAGCTTCTTGAGCTGATCCAGAAGGTCCTCACTAGGCCTTCTGCTTGATGGAGGCTTGTAGTCAATGACCAGGTCAGCCAGAAGCTCATCCAGCTGCTCTAGGCTCTGCTGCAGGGAGTAGCTGTTGTGGGTCTTCTCTTTGGCGGCTTCGTCAGTGTAGGAACGCAGCTCTTGGACACTGGGACAAGGATCCCTGCCAGAGTCCAGCGCATCCCAGCTGGCTGAGCGGACGTCCGTCTTAGTGAGTTTGCCTGGGCGGAGGTCGTTGTCAGTGATGGTGATCTCTGGAGTGACAAACCACAACCTTCCTGTGGTGTTCTTCAAACCGTCAGCCATGCCAGCACCTCCGGTGCCCACACCCTTCTCCAGCAGGGAGGTCTCCGACAGGGAGAGGGCTGCATAACGTCTTGGTGAGCTGGAGAGGTTCACCACTACAGGCTGACGGCGGGCCTCTGGGGACAGTGCTCTCTTTCCCTGGTAAAGGAGATTCTCATAGCTCCGCCCGCGTTGGACAGGTTGCGGCTGTTCCACATGCGGCGGGTTCAGAATATTATCCCAAGACCTGGAGTAAGGCCTTGCTTCTGCCCCGAGCCTGGCTGGCTCCATGCAGTGGTTGGTGTACCAGGGGGTCAGCACTGGCTCCGCTCTCACTCTCTGCGGGGTCAACTGAGCAGAAGGGTGTTGGAAAGTGTACCCTGACACATCTGAGCCATACCAGTCCTCCAGTTGAGGCTGGGAAAACCGTGGGTGTCGTCGGCCCTCAGTGTGGTAAGCTCTCAGGGGAATGTGATGGTCCAGTGGTTGTGGCGGTGGGGTGAAGGGCTCATTTGTGTAGAATACCTTAGATGAGATGGGCTGGACTGCGTATGTTCTGGGGTCCTCCCTGTAGTATGCCCTGGCAGGTGGGGTTTGAATGATATAAGTCCCTGGTTCACTGGTGGAGTAAGGTCTGGGGTATGCAGCTTGGGTTGGGTACTGACGTGGCTCTATTTCAGTATAGTACGGCCGGACGGGGAGGGTGTGAAACATGCGAGTCCTGGGGTCATGGGCATATGCTGCTTTGGGGGTGTGGTTCTGACTGGGGATGCTGTACTGATCATCCGAATAGTATGTTCCGGAAAGTGTAGCTGGGGAAGGGTACCTGCCAGGGTCATCCGTGTAGAAGAACTTAGTTGGCACATTGGGGATGGAGAAGGCCCTTCGTTCCCGACCACGGTATTCCCGAGGGGAGGGCATCCCCTGCAGTGGGATCTCCACAGGCGGGGTGTAACTGTTCGGCATGCTGCTGGAGTACTGATACATTTGCCTGTACTCCCCGCTGTAGCATTCGCTGGGCGTTGGTGTTCTGGAGGTGGAGATCTGCCGAGGCACGGTCAAACCACGGCTCCCACCACCTTGGTGTCGCTGCCAGGGCATCTCTGTACGACCTGCCGGATTGAGCCTCCTCGCCGTGTGCTGCAGCACCGCTGCGTCTGGCTTGATATCTACCCGACACTTGACATGGGGGCTGGTGGCTGGCTGCTGCTGCCTGTCCTGTCTGCTCTGGTCGAAGCAGTCGGTGACATAGAGGGGCGAGTAGCAGTTGGATTCTCCCCGTTGCGGTTGCAGCTTGATGGGGTGTACCTCGTTCATCAATGGTCCCCGGCTAGAGACATAGACGGGGGCCTCTCGGCGCGGCGATGCCTCTGACTTCTTGGAGGCCTCCCGCGATGTCCGTTGGGCCTCCCGTCCTCTCCTCAGGACAGGCGAGGATACCTCAATAGGCACAGGGGTGAAAGTGGTCTTGACTCTGGGGGCGCTCTTGGACCTGGCCTTCTTTTTGAGCTCGGACCTGGCAGATTCACCGGCAGCCGCTTCGCTGGCGGCATGCTGGGCGGCCAGGCGGGTGTTGAACAAGTCGGGCGAGGAGAACCGCAGGTGGCCCTGCTGAGCGAGGGCAGTCCAGGTCACGTCCGGGTTAGCCACATGCCTCTCTGACCTCCGCCGCAGCGGATACTCCATGGAGGAGGAGGCGAGGGACTTGGGGTCGTCCAGTGACTCGATGAAGTCGAAGCTGCGGCAGTGCCTCTTGTTGATCTTCTCCTGATTGTCCTCCAGCTTGCCGGTTTTCTGGGAATCACATTGTTCAGAAGAGCGAAGGGACTCGGTGTGGGAGGAGGGATTCACTTTTATATCTCGATACACCGTCGATGCCAGTATGTCAGGTGGATCTGTGCGTGTCATCTTAAAGGGACTTTTCTAATTCCCCCTTTCAGTTTGTTTTAAAGATAATGTCCTCTGTAAGAAGAAAAATAAGGAAAAGAGGAGGAAAAAGAAGAAAAAGAAAAAGAACACATTAGATCTGAATCAATATGTTTATGGAATACCTTTTTTATAATAAGCAAGGTATTGCTTATTATGTTAAAAGAAAGAATTTATTGAAAATTTAAAAGCTACACAAGAGTACTCTCAATGGAAATGACCGTGGAATGTATTATTAAAGCACTTTAGAATATTGTTCATTTTAAATTACATTACAGGCATTTAGCAGACGCTCTTATCCAGAGCGACTTACACACAACTTTTACATAGCATTTTACATTAGCCGCGTTTCCACCGCAGGAACTATACCCCGGAACTAGGAACCTTTTGAGGAACTCAGTGCGTTTCCACCGCAGGAACTAGGGTCTAAATTTAGTTCTGGGGGCTTTGTTTTACCCCCCAAAACGTTCCTGCTCGGGGGGTAGTACTTTCCGAAAGTACAGGAACCTTTTGGGTGGAGCTTGCAGCGCTGAACATTTCTGATTGGTCGAGTACTCGTAGCATTTGTGTTGTATTTATTTTCCGCCATTACCCGCCATGTTTGAAAATATGCAGCGGCAAACCAATTTATTTTCATAATAACTTCAAATCAAACTTGTATGTTATGCGGCGCAGTAGCCTACTTTTGGTTATAGCCTGTCAACGTCTTGGAATTATAACGTGTGCTCTTCTGTTCTTTTCTTGCTTTAGTATTCGTTTTATAAAATGCTAAGAATTCGTTCTGGGACAGCATATTACGTACCAAAACATTCAAACGGATTAATTCGGTTGCTGAATATTTTCTTCCGGATTTTCTTTGTTAGCCCGTTGTAATTGACTCAAAACGTTTGATACAGTTATGTGAGGTATGCGGTAGTTCTGCATAATTAACATTGGTGATACAGTACAAGCAAACTGGAAATCACCTTCCGCACTTTTTATCCGGGTAAAATAACAGGTTAATTCTAGTAATCTTCCCTTTAGCTTTTTCAGACTGCCGTAATTTTACTCAATTTTACTGCCATTTTTCAATTCCACGAAAAGACCAGGAAGACTATGGACTCATTTATGGTGCATGGTTCGCATCTGGAGGGCACACTTCGCTGCTTGGCTAGCAGTAACTTCGAAGGAAAGCAAACGGTGGCTGTACCACTACTAATTTACATTTTCACGCAAGTCCGAGTTTTCGTTCTATTCTTGTCATTTTGCGATTAGCCTATATGGAATTGACGACGAGAAAGTAATAAAACAGCAAATTGTTTACAACGTGTGCATGTTTTCTGCTGTTAATGAATGTGTTTGAGAGGATATATGAAAATCAATAGGCTAAATACAAAAGTAACCATATATAGTCATTGTTGGTAACCCGTTGTATATAAGTGGAATAAACCCCTCCGGGCTGTCCCGGTTATTAGAAAATAATGTAGGCTACGTCGGTGGTAGTATGGGGTTACAGAAGAAATCATATGACAGATGGACCGACGACAACGTCAGTGGGCTAATTTGCCTAATCTTCGCGGTACTTTAGACCCCGGTGGAAACGCAGACAACCATTGGCTGAAGGAACCTTTTAGTTCCTGGTAAAGTAGTTCCTGGGACTGAAAGTTCCGGGTAATTTTGGTGGAAACGCGGCTATTGTATCCATTTCTACAGCTGGATATATACTGAAGCAATTTCGGTTAAGTACCTTGCTCAAGGGTACAACGGCAGTGTCCTACCCGGGAATCGAACCTCCGACCTTTCGGTTACAAGTCTAGTTCCTTACCCACTGTGCTACACTCCGTCCTATTGAGCTCTACATGTGAAATTACTGTGAAAAGAACCTTTAGAAAGAAAATATAAAGAAAGGAAAACTTCATTCAAGGCAAATATGGATTACTGAATGTGATGCATTTGCACACTTGTAGATTTCTTTCTTACCAGAGTGGGCACCCTTATTTATTTCATCTTTATTTTCAGGATAAACATAAAATAAGACAGTGGCAAACCAGTATTGCATAACTAAAATGTCACTACTTATTTGTTGATTTAACTTTCTTTGCCAAAACAAGCTGAAGCAGGGGGCATTATCCTGAAGAAGTTTTAAATCAAATAACAGATGAAGGGTATTTATTTCATCACACCTCTTGCCAAGATGTGCTTATGCGGGAAGGCATGGCCTTAAATTAAAAAATTGCTTATGCTGCTGATTGGCCGCTGATGATTAAGTAAATTAGTGTTCTACCATCAATCATGAAGTCACCAAAAAATAATGCCACACAGTAACTCTCTCACATGCATACTCAGCTCTGGTCTTGCATAGGACCTTAACTTCAGGAGACAGGAGGGAGAGAATTAAATTAAGAAGCAGCTGCAGAATCCTGCAACAGTGTCCAACAGTGACAGTGCAATATGAGCTGAATCTTTAACTTCCCTAAGGAGAACATTAACTGGGCAAACATTAATTCAGATAAGGTTCTAACAAAATGTACATTTTCAAGTACAGCCTATACAGGTATATTATATTAAGCGTGTATAAAGCTTCTTGAAAATAAATGTGTCTCCATCAATTAGCTTAGTGTTCATTCCATCAGCTTTCAGGACTAAAGTTGTGGTTTAATAATTACATTTCTTCTACTACTGTATCTTCTATAAAAATTATAAAGTAAAGTGAGTTGTTTCCCTCACAGCACAAGAAAAATTTTTTTACTACATCAATTTTCATCAAAATTCTCCTTAAATTTTGAATGCCAGGCAGTATTTGTAAGCCCACCCCATTGTGGCACCCTCAATTCAGGCAGGTGCACATTAGTGTGTGTAAGCAAGCAACCCTTCTTTTCACATATGGATTCCACCAACTTGCTTCAGAGAACTCAACTCATGAGTGCCCATTCGACCAGAGGTGCTGCACCTGGGTGCTATTACAGGCACAATCCAGCCAACCAAACCCCTCTCATTGGGTGACCATGCATTCTACAATGTGTAGCCAGTCAATTAAGTGAAACCTAGCCCTCGCTTTCTGTAATAACTGTGTGCGGGAACACCCAATGTGAAACTGCAAGGGGTCAATGGAAAGGCCAATGATCTGTAAAAACAAAATGAATACCAATAAATATGCTGCATTGAGCAACGTTCAAAAAGGGCTTCAGCCCGGGATTATCTATTGCAAAATTAACAAGATAAATCACTCACTACGAGCTATTATATAAAGTACTGTATCTTTGTGTTCGGTGCTCATTACTGCTTTCTGAGAGCTTAACTTATACTGTTAGTGCTGCTACTTTTTTTCTTTCATTACATTTTTCTTAAATTTGGCACACAACGACGGGTTGAACATGCCCAATTCCCATTCTAATTTGGGATGTCTAATTATCTGCAACCGCAGCCGCATTCATGCACAACCTCTACTGCCATTTTGGGAGAGTAGACATCCATGGTTCTCCTCCTAAACACCTAGTGCTGCCAGCTGCTTCTTTTCACACCGCAGATTACAGCTGAGCTTGCAGAGTGGAAACGGACAAAGATCTTTCGCATACAGCCTTCGACATACAAACTACGGGCCAGATCAACCAGCGGGGATCGTTAAAGAGTGATCAAAGGGTGACCCCTAACCAACAGGACCCTCTCATACCATGGGCGGTGCACTTGCCAATAGCTCATCGCACTCTGGAGCTACCAGCCACAGTCAGCACTGCGACAGTCTGGATTCAGTCCGAGACCATGGGGCTCATCCTTGCACCACAGCATGGTGCCTTAATCAAATGAGCCTTCCAGCAGCCTCACATGAACATATGAGCACATATTTGCTATGAGGCTCATCAGCACAGGGTGATAAAGCATTTTTTGGAAAAGTGTAAGTTTGATGGAGAAGCCTTCACACACTGTTCCCTTAAACAGCAGATGAAGGAGTCACTCCACACACCTGCACCCCAGAACACCTGTACATGTCTCACCACAGATCTGCAGTGCTGTACTATCTCTCGCAGTTTGGGTCACCTGCACCCAACCAGTCCACCAGGATGTCAATCACACAACACTCCTGTATTAAAGTTGACAAAAGCAGAGAGAGACACTGTTTCCCCTGGAGTTCATCTGGGCTCTGCGGCCTCTCTCAGCCATCAATCACAAGGCACACCTGTCCAGACATAATGACAGCCCTGAATCACATAGCCGGCAACACAGAGGCAATCAGATAGATGCAGGCTACTACCAGGATAGGAATACCTTTATTAACACTCCCCAAGAGACACTGGCAGTAGCAATGGGATACATCTTCCTCTGTAAATTTACATTGAATATGAGCACGAACACTTCAAATAGCCTACCTCTTCAGTTTTCTTATGAGATGCACAATAATCTTGAAAAATTGCTGCACACAAAAAAAGGTCTGCATGGAAACTCAAACTTCAATGCTTCACTTTAACAAGATTCAAAATGGCGAAGAAGCCCTGGAGGTGTTTGGCTGCAGGAATGAGAAATTCTATCTCAATTAATTTCAATTCAAGTTGCTTTATTGACATAAAATACAAATATAAGTATTTCCAAAGCATGCATATAAATAATATGTAAAATAATAACAATATTAAAATAATAATA
Organism: Anguilla anguilla; assembly: GCF_013347855.1. Classification (NCBI taxonomy): domain Eukaryota; kingdom Metazoa; phylum Chordata; class Actinopteri; order Anguilliformes; family Anguillidae; genus Anguilla; species Anguilla anguilla. The sequence continues at coordinate 18,771,095 of NC_049210.1, forward strand.
ACGATAAATGCAATAATACATATCTCTCTCACACTCTCCGACTCTCTCACCCTTTTTCCCTCTCTTTCTCTCTCTCTCTCTTTTGGAAGAGCTATTCATTGTCAGAGACCAGACATGTTTCTCTGTAGAGTGGCTCAGTTAGTAATTTGGAGTGCAAGCTGTACCCTGTAACCTAGACCAGGGGTCTCCACCCTCATTCCCAGCGAGTCTAATCATAATATCAGAAACCAGTTCAGCCTGAAGAGTAACGATAATAACCAGAAAGCCAGGCTGCTCTCCAGGACTAAGGTCAGGAGCCCATGGCAGGTTCAAACCAGGCATATTTGACTGAGAGTCAAAGCTAAGGTCAATTCTATTTGAATTCACTCAGCAAGCCATTTCAAATTCAACTTACGAATAATTCCCAAAATGTTCTGTGGGGATATTTTCTGTTAATTCCTTTAATTTCCATTAATTTCCTGAATTGATTGAATTGAACTGGAACTGACCCCATCTCTGGGAGTAACGATTGCCTATGTCATTTTGGGTTTAAGTCAACAGGGGAACCGAGTTTTACAGCTGCAATTATAGAACAGGCTCTTCTTCCGCTACCAGCAGTGACACAGGCACGTTCTTCAGTAGCACTGTGTCTTTCTATGCGGAAAAAGTCCCTGTCTCACAGGTAAGGGCATTAATAAAGGACCCTTGCTTTAGCTGCAGTAGTCCTTATGTGGGTGGTGGGTGGCACACTGGTGGCAGGCAACACAAGTCCTCCATTGTATGCTTAAGCTTGGCAAGGCAGCGAAGTCCCACAAAACTGGAATAATGCAGTGACTCCATTTTTGTTCACTCCTTGGTTGCATTATACTGATATTGCACAATGACACACACACACACACACACACACGCAGACATATAAAGACAGGCAAGGTGAGAAATCTTTGGTCCACCAGTGACAGTGACTCATAGATGCCCAAATTTTACTAGCCATCTAAAAAAATTTTTTTTACACGCATCACAGCAAAAAAGGGTTTATATATATGAATAGTCCCACTGATACAAAAGCCCCTAAGAGAACAGATGCAGTACTTGAGTTGTAAACAAGCCGTTTGCACAACTTCTTTAGAAGTCACACCTCGAATAGCTAAGTTCATTCACAGTAACTGGGCGGCACCATTCTTCCTAAGACCGTCTCAGCGTTAAATTGAATGTGATCAGAGTTGTACTCAAACACAGAATTGGCACGGAGAGCTTAACGAGCGCTCCCATTTCTGTGGCTAACACTTGGCCAGTCAGAACGAATCTTAATATTTTCTCAAGTTTATTTTACACGGTGTATGTATAGCTGAGCTTTCAGGGGTGTAGTGTTCACTATTTAATGATATTTTAGTTATGAAACCCTCTTACAAGCTACCTGCCGTTTTAGCTACCCAACCTGTTTACAAGTACAATACATTTTCCCTTGGAAAATGATAAATATTCTAAAAGTGCAGAACAGGGAAAGAATTAATATATGAATCAGGTTTGAAAATGGAAAATAAATGCACTCGCAACAACTCTGAATGACTCACAGACTTCGAACCTCACAGCATTTCAGCTGTAATTACTCTATATTAGAGCATAGTGATACACCCGAGGCAGCCATTAGAAGCTAATCCTCGGGATGTGAACTCAACAGTTCTGCTATTACTGTGGGAATGATATATTTTGTCCTTGTAATGTACCCATGTAAAAGCCCGTATATATCAGCAGATTTCTCCAACCTCTGGCAAGTGAAAGAAATGGGGAAGAGAACAGATAATGGAGATAATGGAGCGCTAATGTATTTTGGCTCCGTTAGCCTTCCAAGCCCTTTGCCCATTTCTTTTATTTGCAAAAGGTAGGGGGAAAGCCGGTAGCGCACCGTGATAGACAAGACTGACAAATCGATGTGACATCCAATACAAGGTTTGTCTACACCGAGACCTTTTTGACAGTCAGTTTTTCGCATTGCACGTACATTATCAGAAGATTACACAAAACTATTTTTCCATTGGCACACCGCATTTTTGAGAAGCGGGCCAACTATGGATCGGCTCACTCTGTAAAAAAAAAACAGCACCGACGTCTGTATGCAGCCAATCTTATAAAATAAACTCAGCAGCTTCAACTTCAAAAACAGAATATCTCATTGTAACTAAAAAGAGTTAAAAAGAGTATAACTTAAAAGTTAAAAACCGCTGGATACTTAAACAGATTAGGAAGTCCTATCTCAAATGTTTCAAGGCAACTGCATCTACAAAACATTTGAGTAAACTGTACCTTTGGGTTGTACAGTGCGCAATATTGTACTCAAGATATTAATACTTAGGGGAGTATGGGAATCTTGAATAACTTTTTTATTTGAAGTTAAATAATTCATGCAGTAGCTGATTATGATTACAACCATGATGGAGGAAGCTGATCAAGACAGGTCAAGGTGAGTCTGAATGAGTCTGAAAGCAATATGATGAAAATTTGGGGCAAATACATAACAGTGAATGATTCGCTGAAGTGAATAGTGACTTTGCATAGTACCATCACTGTCACCTGTCAGTCTAAGACAGCAGAGAAGCAGCCTGCATGTCACTACCTGCTCTGTATAAAAGAGCAGCCCTCTGAATGCCAATTGAGATCAATGGAGTTCTCGAAAACATGCTGTCAGTCTCTGCTTCTCTCCCACTTCAGAAGTGAAAACGATCGCATAGATGGTTGAGGACAGTGTGTCTGACTGCATGCTCTGTTAACCAGTCCAAATAGGATCTGAACTACACACCAGTCAGTCAGGGTGCTGCTCTCCTACTTCACACACACACCAATGACCACGGGACGTCCCAGGGTCACCTTCACGCCAGTGCTTCGTCAGCTGGTTCAAAACACAGAGCAGTGAGATCATTTTTGCACACCTGTCCAATTTTTACACTTGTTTCACACTGGAAAATTGCAGTCGTTTAGCACTTTCGGCATAGCGCTGCAAATCATCTCAATTTCATTACACCGACTGTCAAGGCGCCTTAACGAGCAATCGTTACAGCCGAGTGAATAACTATATGATCCCATAATGCCTTGCAAATATAGGGAAACCATGGCTGCAGAACTGACTCACTGCAGCCTTTCAAACATGGCATAAATAATCCAGCAGCAAAAACCACCCAGTAAATTTCTCCTGTCAGATGGCTGAAGCTAAGCCCAGGCAGGGTTTCGTAAGCACTTGGATAGGAGACTTCCTCAGAAAGCCAGGTTGCTGCAGGAAGTGGTGAAGAGGGAACAGCAGGGAGTAGTCTTCCCACAAGTCTAAGCAGGAAATCAGTACAGAAACAGCCCAACTGAATTCTTACTATCACACGTATCACACAATAGCACTTATTCCAAAGGCTAGGAAGTTCTGCTTGGTCTTGACCAAAATTCCCAATTTGGCTGTCTCCATCTCAGACTTGGCCATTCCCCAGTTTAAATGGCTAAATAAATCCTTCCCTGTCCATCTCTGCCCATGGGAAGTGAATGCTGTGGCACTGAAATGTCTGCCATGCAACACACAAGTATGTGCCACTGTTACGTTCCCGTTTCTGTTCCTCTCTTTTTTTCCTTGGGGTACTGTCTTTCTGCCTATTGGCCGAGGTGCAGAGGGAGATTAACTATTCATCAGGAACACCTGGCTACCTGCATTCCAAGGGATAAAAATGCCCATCCCTACCCACGTTGAGGCCTTTCTCTTTTGCTGAATTAGCTCACCAGATTGCTGTCTTATCGATTTTGATTGCGGCTGATGCCTGTTCTAAGTAGTAGCCATTGTTATTTAATGTCACATACCATTCCTTAGCATAGATGTTGTAAAGGACAGGCAGTGTTCATTTTGCTATATTATTTCTCTGAGCACTTTTTCATTATGTTTAGGGTCAGAGTTTGAATCCTGCGGAAGTCTCATCTTTCTATTTTTTCTCCGGAGGGAGAATAACCGCTGGTTAAAGATTTGGATAGTAATCTTCTGCCTCTTCTTTGTCCTGTCCACTTCCACATCCAGCACCTGTGTTTTACCTATGTATTTCTTGATCTAGTCTTGTTTCTTGGCATACGGTTTTTGTTTGCTATGCCCAAATAGTTGCCCGCTGGTTAATGTCACGCAAGTGAATTTTGGGAAATAACAACAGCACGTCAGTGGTGAATGAGGAAAGTCACCCATCCCTTCATTTTACAGGGATTTGAGATCCATGGAAGGAATGTATGTATATTATAATAATGTATGACAATAATGTAATAATGATGACAATGACTTATTATATTTGGTTCCCCACATAAATTCCCCTATTAATTGATAATTAGCATCAATTGAAAATAAATAAATAAAAACATACTTAACAAAGAGTCCAAGAGATCATGTATAGGTTCTTTCATCGAAACCGGTGCCTTGAATGAGCGCTTTGTCTCACTGTAAAATGGTGATTGTCCCCCCCCCCCCCAAGAACAGTGTGAAAACAATACGTTCGGTCATGGTGACTGCGTTACACTCAGGCACAAGCAGGGATGTCAGAACCATCTTCACCAGATGCAGAATTAATCAGTGTAAGGAAAGCAAAGTATTACAATGACAGCTTGGGACTGCTGGGCAAGGGACACTCTAAACGCTTCTCAAAGGAATGCATTGAACTAAAAATGTGATTAATTGAATTTTATTGAATTAATTTGTCTGCTTCTTTACCTACTGCAAGGTCAAGGCCTTGATCTGTTCCATTAAAGCAAACAAACCATAAATAAATTGAATTATTTTGATGCTTTTTCCTGCCTTTTCTCCCAGGGGTTTTTTATCAGCTTCCCACTACATCCTGATCATCCTTATTTACTAGACTCCAACTGAATTTACTTTGCCAAAAAAAGATCAAACTGTGAATCCCATTCCGTACCACGGTTTGTTTTTAATCTAATTAACACATTCATAAGGCAGAGCTACACATTAATTGTTTGCTCACCTAAAGACAAAATTAAAAAAAATATATTATGCACGTTTATTTCCTAGAACGTTTAATTGGATATCTTAAAGCTAACAGTTCATTAGCCTATATATTAGTGTGGATCACACATCTGCTGTGACGCACACCAATTCAAATGCTGTCAACCGACTTTGCATGTGAACCAAATTCACTGATCAAAGTTATAGTTTTAACAATTATACCGACAAAAACTGGTTCCACTAACCAAAAGCTAACTTGAGCCAATAAAACATCCCCATTCGCATGTAGCCTAATACATTCACTTTGGGAGCAGCAAACTGCGTGGAGAATAATTTATCATTTTAATGATTCATTGGCTTCTTGACCACCAGTGCTGACTTTCGGATGAGTATATTACATGTCTTGATGTGTATATTACATGTCTTATACCCTCTTTATCCTGGACAATCACACACCTTGTTTCATACATTATTCAGAGGCTTTTATCCGAGTGGAGTGAGGACAACTAGTATCAGTCCAATAACAAAGTATCTTTTAATGATTCTCTTTCAATTCATCTTACAAAGATCTCAGCCTTTCACAGTTAACAATATGATTCATTGGACAGAACAGCCCATTTATAACGAATAGACTGAGAAGCAAATGGGCCTATTTTGAGAGATGATCCTCTACTCCATTAATTTATAAACCATCATTTATATATCATTATTTTTTGCCCAAGCACAAAGGCTTGATACTGAATGCAGACAAACACACATAATGCTGTGTTACAAAAAAAAAGAAAGAAATCTATTCAGCTTAGTTTAATAAGAGAAAACAGCACATTGACCGAAAAGGCACTTTTGTGCCACTGTCTGACCTTGTCCGTGGGGGAAGGAATTAAAGGGCCTTGCATAAATAGTTTTTTTTTAATTAATCAGGGACTATCAATGCCATAGTTTCAAAAAGGCAATTAAAAAGGGGATTTAAATGAAAACACAAACAGTATGCCCACATCATGTGATGAGCACGGCCATTAAAGAAAATCTGAATCAACTGAAGATAGATACGCAAAGGTCATACAGGCCCCATGCAAGTGCTCCTTTTTCTGTTATTACAGTGTGACCCGTACAGTGGTACGGTTTAGATATCCTGCTGTCCTGACATCTGTGTATATTGCAAGCACGCTTTGTCTTCCCTTTGCCCTGAGATTTTTAAATAGCCCAGTTAAAGGCGATCAGCAGAACATTTTAATGAAGGTGATCCCATCAGAAAGACCCTTCCTTTGGCTCCCTCCCATCCCCTCCCTCTGAGAGCCATCTGCTCCTGCCGGGCTGGGGAGAGATGGCACTGACCGCCCGTCTGCCGAGCGACCACATACTGCCCCCCCACTGCACTTAGGGTCCTCTATGAGATACACTGACCCGTTCCGAACATTACGCATGACCCATGAACTTCAAATCGCACATGCAGAGAGATGTAGAAACACATCGACCCCATGTCAACCTTCTAACAAAACCCTACACATGAAATCCCATCTACAGAGAGATGTAGGAACACATCAACACTATCCCATCATTACATCTAAATTATAAATGTTAAATGTTCAAACTTGGTCATGACCGTGCCGCCCGCATTCTGACCACATACCTAAACCTGAAGCCTACACTTTAAATAACTTCTACGGACTAATGACCACATCAATCCCATCCTAACCTAATTTAAATGCATAATACATACATCTAAAATGCTTATTACCACATCAACCCCAATCCTATCTTATACCTAACCAAAACACTTAAAATTGAATGAAGATTATGACACAGAAATATTGTCCTCCAAACTATACACCTAGACAATACATTTCAAATCACATCTACTTATTTACAAAAACCAACCCTACACTTTACATCTATAGAGGGATGTCTGTTAGACACAGGTCTCAACTACTGGAATCACATCTCCAGACTTACTGCAGAACCACGTCAAACCACCACATGAATCACTCTGAACTTTCCACCTCAAATTGCATCAGCACAGGTTGCATTCACCCCACTCCAACACTTCTCACATCTACACAGAAACACAGGATCACACTTAAACCTCAGGTCACCTCCACAGACACTGGACTATCTATCCCAACCCATCCCCAAACCTTACAGCCATTATCTACATGGAGACAAGGGACCTTAACCTAACCTCATAGTCCTATCTACTGCAAGACATAGATACCCTATCCACCCTACATACTCATCCAAAATCAAGTATTTTCCAGTATTACATCATTGCCCCTACATTACATCTCAGAACCAAAGCTGTGCTTTCTGTGCTTTCCTATCTCTGCTGTAGTTTACAAACATGGAACAAATCTGACATCCAGACTGACAGACATCTGATACCTCGCTTCTTCCTCTGAGTTACTGGACACACGCAGGCATGCCCACACATCCACCCACCCACCTACCCACCCACGCACACCCACCCATGCACACACACACACACGCATATGCACACACACAAAACACAGCACTCACACACACACACATACACACGCACACGTACACGCTTACATAAAACACAGCACATACACACACAAACAAAACATGCACACACATACACAGCAAACACATGCACACGCACAAAACACAAATGCCTGCAACACAAAAAAAGACTGACCAGTTAATCCGATACAAATTGAAATGCCACAGAGACATAAACCCACACTGAGAGGTCAGACTAGCTGAGCCAATACACAAACAGTGACCAGACATATCAGGGATAGATATATCTGACCGCAGACCAATTTCATTTGGAAGACACGTATGGCCTGAGTCAAACGGTTGCAAGCACAGCACCCCAGGGTAAATTTCCTCTGACAAGATAAATGTTTTTAATTACGGGTATTTAGTTTTCATTTAGCTCTGGCAGTTTTCCAGACGACTAAAGGACAGGGGACCACAGAAAATCTTCCCGGACCGCGACCTTCCGTAAATCAGTCCTGACATTTGAGTCACCCACGGCGCACTCAAAAATCATAAGGGGTGGTTGTGGGTTTTCTGGAGATTCATTTCGCTACTGACAGACTGCTCGGTGAACCGACTGATTGGCAAACGCCAAGCGAACATTTTTTAAAAATCCGCAACGGAAATAGGAGAGAGGGAAGTGAGAGCGTAAAACAAGCGCTGCGCGGCGCAGATCAAATCTCCTCTGCCTCGGGGGCCGTGTGGAGCCCGTCCCGGGCTCAGAGCGGGAATCCCACTCAATTACCCACTCTCTGGAGACAGGAAGGACGGGCCCTGTACCCCTGAAAGTGCAAGTGGGCGTCCGGCCCGTGCCAGGCCGGTGTCAGCTTGTTCTCCGCCGTGCCCACGGCCGTGGTGTTGGCACGGTGAGAGGGGGCAAATGAGGGGTAGGGTAGATGGTACTTTCAAAGCCATCACAATGGTTCTATCTAATTCTCTGCAGGGAACTGAGATTAGATCATTAAAGTGCACTTATAATGCAGAGTCTTGGGAGATTCGGCATCCAAAAAAAAAAAACGATGCTGGGTCAGTGTTCTGACGTTTATTTTTAGCGTGTTCGATGAAAAAAAAAGCCTGTCTCTCTTTCCCTCTCTTCTTGTCTCCCTCGTTTCATCACATCAGTTCCACAATGATCGGATAGCATCCGGACACACTGTTCTGAGTGTTGCTCCTCTCCCACCCTTAGCAAAAGACAACAGCGTGACATCTTATTTAACATCTCTCCTCAACAGAGAACTTCTGTGTTCCTCCAGTCCCTTTCCACATCCTCACTTCAATCCACTTGTATCTCCGACCCCAGGACACAGCTGAAATTATATCCAAATCATAAGGGCTCAGAGGAGATGTAAACGATAACGAAGTGGACCGATGATGGAGCAGACGAAAAAGGCATGCCCCCCCTCCACCTTCGCTGAAATCTTCAGAGACCCTGGTGTAAGTTACAGAAAGAGACAGCATCGGCAAAACTGGCGTGCGCATGAAGGTCAAATCGATAAACGCACGAGAACTCCGAAACCAAATGCCCATGTACAGTAGTACAGGGCCTCAAGCCAGGCAAACACAAAAAAGGCTCCAATACAATACCTCGGCACACAACCTTCTCTTATCTCTGAGGCACATCTTATCTCCACACTTCATTTAAAGCTTCAAATGCAAAAATGATCACACAAGTTGTTTTTCATCATATTTTTATCTTTATGAATTGTGAGCACTGTCATTTCCTGAAAATAATACATAAAAACAGAATATCTGGGTATATTTCTCACTACAGATTAAATCAGGTGTCTCACTTCAGACACCATATTTTATCTCACAAATTCTAGGGCTTTTTGAGTTATCATAAAAGTCTGAATATAAGGCAGCTAACTTCATCTTCCCTATATCACGTATTGTCACAGTCTGTAACTATACGCATAATACATGCAGGCAACACATGCAAGAGTATAATTTGGATATTTTCAATTTAGCATAGCTCTTTTAACATTTTCACATAGATTTATTACATTAAAATAGGTTATAGATATTTGCGATTTCACCATACACAGTACTATTACTTCACAAGAGTAAACTGATTCTCATTTCTTTAGATCTCCCAAGGCTGTTACATTACAGCCATTTAGCAGATAATCTTATCCAGGGTGACTTACACAACTTCTTTTTTTTTTTTTTTTTACATAGCAATTATATTGCATCCATTTACACAGCTGGATATACACTGAAGCAATGGAGTACCTTGCTCAAGGGTACAATGGTAGGAATAAAACCTCCAACCTTTAGGTTACAAGACCAGCTCCTTACCCACTATACTATATTCATAAATTATACTACATATAAGAGGTAAGTGCTGCTAATGCTGCATTCATTTCTGAAAACGGGTTATTAATCCTTTTATTGTAACTTACGTAGCTGCTACACCCTGTTCAGAACTCATGGATCACGTTTGTATGTGTTTAAGATGTACTAGTATATGAACGCAAGAAGAGTTATTCCATTTGAAAAAGAGGTTTCTATATACGCAAAAAAACCTATTTTAAAATAATGCAAAGATGGCAGTCTCACTGTGAGGCGGTGTTTCAGTACACCTGCTCTCTATTCTTCCAACTTTCTTGAAAGAGGTCAGTGGACAAAGCAGGAAAATGGTGCTTCACAAAGCCATCAAGTGTTTTATACTGTGCTGTCAGTGGCCCACTGATTCGAGGCAATCAGAGGGCCTTGATGTGCAGAAGAAGGTCTTATGACCGGATCAAACAGGCCGGCAATTTGCAGCCCAGGGTTTGTCCAGCCCGCAGCGAGGCCGAGTTGAGCGCGCTCGTTTCCTGCTAAACTTCACGAGCAAACGTGGAAGAACACCAACGCCAAAATCTGCAGCAAGCATGCTACACTGGACGTGTGAAAAACCAACCGCATTGTTATTTGCGGCACTTTTAACTCGCACTTGCTGGAACAGAACCGATGTTCTTGAGTTTTTGCTGTGCAAAGCATGGCGTGTATTTACTTTATGTAGTAATACATAAATTTTGTTGTTCATTTCATAATATTCTCACCCAGCAATAGTGCATCTTGAGGACAAAGTTGTATTGTACTACAACACATTGTATTGTAGTGTATGGTGCTGCACACTGAACATGGTTTTAGGCCAGTTCCATTCGAGTTCCGTCGATTAAGAAAATGAAGTGAAATTCAATTAACAAATTGAAAAATGTCCATAATGTTCTACGAGGATTTTTTCAGTTAATGGATTGCATTTAATTTTCTCAGCCGAACAGACTGAAACAGTGGTTTGCAATTTGCCTGGCCTTGAAGGCGTCATGTCAGGAGGATATGTCATTCAGCAGGCTGAGCAAGAGCAGATCAAAGCGAATCACTCCAATGGGGGTGGGGTGAGTGGGTGTGGGTGGGTGTGTGGGGAAGGGGGGGTGGGAGTGTGGGGGTGCGCACACCACTACACTGACAGCAGGGATGCATCACCTCATCCCCCTGAATGCTCCTCTGGCACCCGTCATCTCACTCCAGTCCCTGGCCAGTCAGACCCCACTGTCTGCTTTATTAAAGCATCCTCCCCGCAGACAGACACACAGGCTGCTGTGACAGCAAAATTAATAGGGACAAAAAAGGAGGCCTCCTTTTTTATTTCGGTAATCACGCTATAAAAAATGTACAAGTGTGCAAACAACTCCCTGCCTGTCACAGCGCATGTTGAATGCAATGCCAGGAGACGGGGTTGCTCGGCTCAGCTAAGCATGCAGAAGTTTCTCCTTTAAGATGGAAAATGTAATACCATTTTTACACCTGTCACACTGGATTTTGGACCTGCCTTCCTGAGCCTCAGATGCCCTATAGGCACGAGAGCTTTGATAATCTTCCAGTACATCATAAGTACATGCTCAGATCCTGCCACTTCTGCCAAATGGAAAGCACATTTTTCAATATGAAACTGCCATAACACATAACTTTTTTAATTTTTTTATTTAATGTGCCTCTGTTAGAAACAGAGACACTTAAAGTTGCAGATTAAATGTAAGATATATTTGAATACGGTTACAGAAAAATTGCACAGTGAACAACGTCTCCCAAATCGATATATTTAGGCTACCACCATCTTTTGGACCATGCATATTCTACATCTACTACAATCTCTCTGCTTCTTCTGTTGCATTAATTTTGAAGCAGCGACCTTTTATAAGATCCGGTGTAAGTAGATGGGCAGTACTGCTACAGAAGGAATCTTTTTTTTAAAATAGTTAAACTAACTCTGCGGATTCCTACTGAAACGGAGATTATCCTACCTTTTGGGGATGACAGAGTTCATTGTGGTTAAATGCGCCGCTATCGTCAGAACTTTTACCTTTGACAACTGTAGCCTACATCCCTTAAACATATACCACTTCTTCGCAGTCATTCTGTTCGTCAAAATTTTATTATGCCATACACTAATAAAGTAATACTGGTAAACATTTTAATGGAGCTATAGTAGCCTATATAAGCAGTAAACCTGCGCAAGTAAGAGGTGAATGTGCTCAGCACTATTCGCTGCCAAATAAAAGTTACTTATAACAACACATTGAATTTAAGTTCGTAAATATTTCGTTGGACGAGTTTCCGAATCCGATCCAAGACTCTGCTGTATCCGAGTGAGCGCCACAACGGCCCCCATGCAGGCCACGGACAGCTCCGAGCCTCTGCGAAACAAACACAGAGCTCCATCGCCTAGATACTATACACTAAACTCCGTAGTCTCGGGCGGCATGCAGAGGTGGAACACGATTTGTTAACAATGTAAGGGATTGTTAATTAATGCACTTCCCAGTGGTTTACTGAAGTGAACTTCGATTGAATGACACAGGGTAATTTTACTAGGATCCTTTCGCATTATAATACATTTACACGATAGGGTCTTCAAGAGTTTATACAGAACATAAACGCATACGACTGCATGCACGCAGTCTATATGCACACACCTTTCATTTGACGGACATCGAGGCCAACTCATACACTGCCTATAAATTGGTGCACATGCACTCTATACTTATTTTCAATTGCGGTGATTCCAATTTCCACGGTATAGTTAGTATTAAATAAAACCTGAACCACAATGACTTACGTTGAGACAGTGGGTCGATTACTGTAACACTAGCCCACAATAGAACAGTTGCCTTCCTAAAATGCGAGTATTGGTAATGCATCGACTTTCGACATCACGAGAAGTAGCCTAAGAATTCTCATATCAGTTAGGATTTAAAAACAGAAGATAATTTCATGTTGGCTAGTTGGATATGTTGACTAGACGAAATATTTGGGTCTTACCGTTATGCACCGTAATCCAATCTCATGGTCACCCATTTTTATCATATATTATACGATGCTACAAGGAAACTGAGTGTAATCCTCGTTTGTTTCGTTCAGTCATGTAGTCTCCATTTCTTGCCGGTGACCGTGCCTTGTCTGCACCAAACGCTAAGGTTACTTCGAGTGTACATTTCGCGCAGATCCCCTTATCTCCTATGCGTATAGTGTGCAATGAAAAGGGGTGTGACTATGCTTGCGCGCTTGTATGTAGCCTACGCGATGCGCGTGTGTGCGCGTTTGTGTGAGCGCGTTTGTGTGAGCGAGCAAAAGTGTGTAGCAGATTGATGCTACAATTGGCGATAGGCTGCTGGTCTTCGACGGCAATCGGAGTATGTACGCTATCAAAGCTCTTTATTAATTCCGCCTCTATCGGTCTTCGTTGACAATGCAGGCTCTGGACTAAAGCCAAAGCGACAGCCGCTAATTTGAATAAGGAATAATTTATGACCGTGAAATCTCTTCCCTCTTCCCAGTTGTTGGGGTTACCTGCGATATTATTCCATATCTACTCGCCTCTTTTCCTGGGGCGAGACGTTTTATTTTTTTAAACAGTTTGTGTATAACCTCCTTGATTCAAGTGATTATCACCTCGTTTGAACCAATTATGCCTATCTCGCCAGCTCTAAGGACAGACGCAAGTGAAAGCCCTCTCTGAAATAAAAGTTTCTTTTCCGCTGTTCTAATATTCCACCATTTTTATTTTTGGTAACTTGCTTCTGATACGGAACGCAGACAACGCATCTCTAAGAGGTTGTGTGAGCATATTCCCACTGCTGTCAAGCAGGCATATCTGACCCTGTACTTGCAGATCTAAAAATGCCCTGTGCCCTGGAATAATAATAATAATAATAATAATAATAATATTTTATATTTATATAAGGATTTTCTCACGCACAAAGCACTTTAAAATGATGAGGGGGAAAGTCCTCAACAACCACCAATGTTTTGCACCCACCTGGGTGATGCACGGCAGCCATTATGACCAGAACGCTCACCACACATCAGTCCAGGCGGAGAGGGAGAGAGCAATTTTAGCCAATTAAACGGGGGGATGATTAGGTGGCAGATTGGAGAGTCAGGTTTTGAATTTAGCCAGCACACCAGGGAACTCCCTACTCTTTGCGATAAGTGTTGTGGGATCTTTAATGACCGCAGGAAGTCAGGATCTTCTTTTAACGTCTCATCTGGAAGACACTGAACACTTTATGCAGTCAATTAGGGCCACACAATACAATCATGTGATTTATGTTGGTGCACTCTGGGGCCACAACAACATTCATGATTAGGGCCACCAATACCCCTGTGCCAGCTCTGGGCCAGTGGCCACTTCCGTTTATTTGGCACGCTTAGTATGTGGATAAATACAACATGTTTAACTAGACCCAACTTGTGTAATGCATAGGTAATTCAGGGTATGTTAATCCATTCAGTCAATGGAAAAACATCCATCCAACAAGACCCCTGATTATACCAGAATACTATTAAAACTGGTGATTTGGAGGATTACCTACGAATATATATGAACACAAATTTTGTTTGAGATTACACAAAAGTAATTTTTTTATTGTGCTGAATGTTCACAAGGGTGGCATAGTGGCGCAGTGGGTAGCACTGTTGCTTCACAGCAAATGGACTGCATTTATATAGTGCTTTTATCCAAAGCACTTTACAATTGATGCCTCTCATTCACCAGAGCAGTTAGGGGTTAGGTGTCTTGCTCAAGGACACTTTGACACACCCAGGGCGGGGTTTGAACCGGCAACCCTCCGACTGTCAGACAATCGGTCTTACCTCCTGAGCTATGTCACAAGAAGGTCCTTGGTTTGAGAAGGACCTGGGCCTTTCAATGTGGAGTTTGCATGTTCTCCCCGTGTTTGTGTGGGTTTCCGTCGGGTACTCTGGTTTCTTCCCAGTCCAAACCCTACCTACCTACATGCAGGTAGTCTAATTGAAGACTAAATTTGTAGGGCCTGTCCAGGGTGTATTCCCATCCAATACACAGGGACCCCCTGAGACCCTGCCGAGGATAAACAGGTATAGGTGATGGATGGATGAATGTCCGCAATGAGAACTGGTACATTAAAAAATGTGTCAATCCACCCGAGCAGACTGTTCCAGTAAATGTATTTACAGAAGGTCTTTGCAGAGCCATGCTTGTACACAGACAGACACACAAGTCCAGGCTTGTAGGTCAGGTGGCAAGAGTTTGTTTGCTGTTATTAATTAGTAACATATTGCTCATGGAGTTCGACCCGGTTGTGTATTCATAGCTTTTCATGATGCAGAATTCAACTGCTCTAATATCTGGTCTAATACAGTATCGACAGGCAGGACAGTGTAAGCACTTGCATTAAAGTACCACAGATACATCACCTGGCCAAGGAGCAAAAGCTTCTGCAGATGGGAAAATGAATAGTTACATAACAGGTGATCTAAGGAATCTCTAAAAGGTAGGCCAATGCAATTGGTCAGAGGTGCCACAAGCGGCTATTTATTTACATCACAAAAGCAATGGGAAAATGTAGTGAATGTACCCGACTGAAAACTGAGGTTGGCTATAATTGCTTGAGGGCAATCACACATACCATCCCAAATGTCTTATCTTCTTGCATTTACACAGGAATTGAAGCAATCTGTTTGGGTTTTCAGTTTTCATATGCAGCTTCACTCTGCTCTCTCTCTCCTTCCCTTTCCCTCTCCCGTCATTCTCCCATTCTCTCTGAGAAACAGCTCTGACTGCTTATAAATGGCAGTGTTCATTCCTAAGAGTGACAGTATTTTGCATAACACAATGAAAATTGCACACACCCTCCCACCCGCACACACATACATGCACGCACACACACACACACACACACACACACACACGCTCGTTAGACGCGGAGAAACGAGATTCTGTGCTACTCCCACAAAAGGCTTTCAGGCCCATGCGAGCTTCACACTTTAGACGGCGCACAGCCTGAGGAACGCCGCGGTAATGTCAGAGTGAAACAGCGGTATTTCTTCCCGTCTCGGTGAGCAGCGATCGCCCGGCCCGTAAAAAAAGGAGCCTCCTTACTTAGCGGCTCCAGTCAAGTGGATAATCGGGCTGTGGATGAAGGGCTTTTAAACGCTGACCTCTCGTCAGCGCGGGGAAATGACTGTCTCCCGCACACCTGGTGTCCGCTCGACAGCGTCGGCGTCATCATCGGCCGTTTCCTGGATTGATGGATTTTCGCCATTGTCGCGTCAGACCCCTCATTAAGCCCCGGTCCCCGGTGCGTTCTGGGACGGCTGACCTTGAAGCGCTTTAATGCAGAGAGGGGGGGAGGAAAGACACGCAGACCTGCAGATTTGTCTGCAGCTGGTCGTTGGGAGCAGGGACTGGAGCCATGTTGGGAGAGTGAGGCATTGTGGACCCCAACATGGGTAGCGCCTGAACTTATGCTATGTGAGGAAACAGCTGGGGGGTATTTCATGAAGCCAGATTACTGGGTAAGATGGATAAGTGTGCTGAGTAAAAGCCAGAACATTTCTTCACTTGAGTCCATGTTCCAGGTCCGGGAGGATTCCAGGTTTTACTCAGTGCAATTATTCAGCTAACTCGCTAATGCTGCTTCACGAAACAGGGCCCTGATGTGCAATTAAAGCAAGGTTTATTTCAGCAAAATCCGCCCTTTCAACAAACAGCAGTAAAGGTGAAGATTTTGGCATGTCTGGACTCCCCCATCAGCCCCTCTTTTGTTGCCACCTCCACCCTGCCCACTTCCATCACCACCTGCCACCCAGCCCTGCCCATCATCTGAGCTGCCACCTTAGGATTGTCTCCTAGCTGCCACTAATTTGATTGACATGAACATAGACTGACTGATCGTGTTGGTCATTTAAACCTACACCCTGAGCCAACCAGAGGAGGATGAGTACCCCCCTTGAGTCTGGTTCCTTCCAAGTTTTCTTCCTATCTGTTAACAGGGAGTTTTTCCTTGCCACTGTTGCCTTAGGCTTGCTCCTGTGGGAATGTAAGCCTGGGCTGTCTGTGAAGCGTATTGTGACAGTTGTTTTTGAAATGTGCTTTATAAATAAATTTCGATTTGATGATTATTTCTTCTTCTAGAACTATGTTGAAAAGTGAAACTTTCTCATAAGTAATACTTGGAATATTATTTAAGATTTCATTGATTATTGGCACATAAAGCTGATATCTTTACCTTAAATGGCACAGTACTGAAAACAGACAAAAAATACTCCTGTGATAATAATGATACTTATTTTCAGTCATGCAGTAATTTGTTGAAGTACCTTTTTATCTAGGGCATATAGGCAGAGTCTGGTGCTTACTGGTCCTCTCCATTACATAAAACTACGGGGCCCTTTGGCTGGCAGGGCCCAAAGCATCTCCCATCAGACGCCCAGCGTCTCCATCTGTCTCACTCCGTTCCTTCCATCGACAGAAACCATGCAGGGGCCCGCGGCACCCTGCCCATGCCCACGTATCCGAGGGTGCCCAGATCACTGCGTGACCAACTCCAACGTCTGGGCAAGCGATCCATCTGAAGTGTCTGTGATTCGTCCTGTTTCCTGGTGCGAGCGCAGACGTGGGTGCCGGGCATGGGGCGTTGCCCGCGGGCATTAGCGCCCGTTAGCTGTACGTTAGCGGGCATTTCATGCACTTTTCAGTCTCTTCGAGGAGATTAAATCGATGCTCATCCTCCCCAGGTTAGCCAGTGACCCGTCAATCATTCTATTGCTGGGCACAATCTGCATAGGACAGCTGAACCCCAGTGCCTCTTCACAGACAGGCCCGGGAAAGTGCTGAAGCCTGTTATTTGATCGATGTCCTCCATACTCTGTTTTTCGATAGATGTCCTGCATTTTCTGAATGATCCTAGCCTGTGTGGAGAGAGCCACAAAGTGCTAGAAGTGGGAAGAGTGAGAGGAATCTAAGATAGCTTGTCTTGTTAATCCACAAATCCTCTCAGGACAGTGATGCTGCTATATTGTGGACCTAACTGTGAATAAAACATAGGAAAGTTCTGAGGAAGGCATACAGCTACAACTAAACCATGTTGCCATCTGTGATTTTGAAAAAAAAAATGAATTAAATGGTATTAATAGCATACCCAGGGAAAGCATTATTTGAAAGTTTATTCAAGGGGAGCCTTGTTCCCCCGCAGTGTCTGCAACCTTCAGAGGGAAGTGGTGCGCTCTGATTCTCTTAGCTTGAACAAAGCACCCCAGCAAGGAAAGAGAGGCAGTCATGGTTTCCCCCCCAATTCTGTACCAGCAAATTTTGGAGTAACGATGCTCATGCCAAGCCATCTCATCAGATCACATCACATCACATCACACGGCAATATCAGTGTGAGACTGGAGGCTCCGCCCAGCTCCCGCCTACTCCCGCTGAGACCCTGAGATGACTGCAGGCCCCATCTTGTTGTACAATTAACACGGCGCATCTACTTTGCTGCAGCCAAGGCCGAGCCCCATTTGGGCAGCCTAATTATTTAAATGAGGAAGATTCAAAGCACTTGGAGGGTTGTTGGAGTGCTTTTCCTAACCCCTCCTCCTCCGAACGAAGATCAATTAAAGTACCTTGCTTCTTTTGATCACGACAGGACTCTCAGAATCAGCAGTTTATGTTTTATGTTCTAAGGGCATTACGTGACCCACGTTTGGCATAGACTGAGTCACTGATCTTTATTGTGAGAGGATAGGCTAAGACAGTGGGCAGATTAATAGATGGAGCAGACTATCCAGATAAGTATGTGCAGCATTTCTGCAACAAAAATTTAAATGCAAGCTCTCCTCCTACGCCCTTGGCATGCAGCTCTGAAACAGAATAGATATAAACCCGTTATGCTAAAAATCAAGTTTGAAAAATGAACCAGCTCCTGCACAGCATTCATAAAGGCAACAGCATTTAAGTATTATTGATTTACGTTTATTGATTTATTGTATGTATGCCATTATTTGCTGTCAGAGCAGCATTATAATCTTAAGAAGACAACAGGGCAATTTATAGATGGGAAGCCTGTTAGCCCTGCTGTTAACTCTGAATGCATTTGGGGTTAGCTGTCACAGCAAATTTGCTGAAGTGCCGTTGCGTTGATAATAATTACAGATCCCGTCGGCAGCACGCTTTGAATGCCAAATCGCTCCCTGCAGGGACTGGACCGGCCACAAGGCAGAACGAGCTGCCACCTACAAGGGCCTATGTGCGAAAGTACACGATGTCCGGGGCTACATCGCGCAGCGTCGCTTCACTCGGCTATTCAGAACGAGACAGTCTGTCTCAGGCCTCAGATGTATTAAACACTTCTCGATTAGCGTACAGTTAGCGGGCATCTTACTTAGGGCCTTTCACCTTCCGAAGGCGCCATTGCATCAAGGGTAACAGTTCCTAGCGTTCCCTGGTGGTTCCACCAATTAATGACTGTAACTACCAGCGTTGGCTATCCCTGTAGTCCCTGGTTCGAGCTTCAGCCTTGGCTATTCGTCAGCCAGTTATGATCAGGAGCCAGCCGCGGTGACAGATAACTGGCTTGGTCTGCCTAGAAACAGAGTGGGTTTAAGTCGGTCGGAGCTCCTCCCATCCAGCCAAAGGCAAGCCAGGTGCATATGGTTACCTGTCAGTTTGTCAGTGAGATACATGCCTCTCCTCCAATCAGCGCTCTCTCCCTCCTGTAGTTCTGTGCATGCGGTGAGTGCATCTGTGCAGGACACCCATTTCAGCCGCAGTACTCCAGCTGTGCGGGCGCGTGCACTCGTTACAATGTTAACTTGAAGGGCTAATCCAGATCACGGAAAACAACAAAGGGCAGTCTTGTGCTTTTAATTGCCATTCATAAGGAGGTGGCGTGGTGGCCCGGTGGACGGCTCTTATGCTGGTGTTGTATAGCTGTATTGACTCTCGTTGCTGAAGGTCTTTGTAATGTGGTGAATGGTGCTGCTCTTTCCCTGGTGCTGATACAGTGTCGGGCTCCCGTTCCCCAGCGCACAGAAACGGGGCAGTGTGCTCCAGCCAGCCGGTACAAAAGGACCCTTAGAACGCTGCATTGATGGGCTTTCTTTGTTATTTTGCCTTCAGTTAAGGGGATCGTTTTGAAGGGCATCTGGCACTGATGTTGACTCAAATCTTGTTTTGTTGGTTTTTAAATGGTTTTCCTTAGTTTCATACTCAGGCCAAGAGCTGACTTGTACAGAAAGAGAAAAGGAAATTATTTTTGCTTGGTTCACTCTTCACATGACATTTAATGTAAATTTCCCCAAAGAGGAATCTCATTCTGTCTCGCATTAATCATTAAACAACCAGCGCTGACCTAGATCGAGTCTCAGATTCAACAGCAAGTAATGATTTTGATCCATTCTAAAATTGAGCAACCAGGAGTGGCTTAGATTCAGCATCAGATTAAATGGCCAATATTAAAGGGAGCTCCTTATTGGTTGGGACATGGCGTAGTGAAATCCTACACCCCGCCGAGCACTGCTGTTTGGAGGGAGTACCACACATGGCCACCATGACTCATTTCCTGTTTCGTACCCACCCTGGTAGAAGAGGAAAAGCCAAAGTCAGCCCCAAGCAACAAACTCACCCTGAATGAAGGAGAAGCAGTTGCCATGTAATACTGTCGTACATCTGGGTTAATGCGTCTGCAGTGCGTACGGGGGTGGGGCGGAGGCGGAAATGAGAGCAGTTTCTCTTCCAAAAGATCAGCAGAGACGAGGGATAATGGCTTTTTTGGCGCCCCATCTCCAGAGAATTTTTCCGAATGTGTGTGGGATTATTTGTTCATTGCACCTGTTAAATATTCACTTTGTTTTGCCTAGAGTTGTTAAATACAAAGTGAAAAGATAACATTTAAAACGCAGGATATAGTAATGTAACTGATGTGTTTCTTTAATTTCCTTCTTCACTTTTTTCAGGCTGAAGACTGAATAGGACATCAGTGCTGAGGAAAGGCATTGGGTGTGACACTGGGAGGCAGCAGCCAGGTTTAAAATTGAGCTGGTGAGGAAGAATTCACAGACAGGCTGGGCAGCTCTCCAATCCCTCTGCTGTTCCCTCCCTCTGTGATCCAAACAGAGAGGATTATGGGACAATCAGCTGATCCAAAATCTCACCATCGCTGAGAAAAGCCTTAAATCTGTTCATCTGCAGCTATCTGAGCCACCAGGAGTTCAAACCTCAAAGGTAAAGATGTTGACATTACACGCACACACACACACACACACACACATATGCATCCCCACAAACATACACATACCGTTCTGGTAGCATCATGCATATGCATAAGCACATATGCACAGAAATCACACAGCACATGCTCGCACACACAAACACACACCTGCATGTGCAGTACTGGCATTGACACATGCACAATCCCACATGCTGCAGTATTACTGTTTGATAATTGTTTTAAAATGGGAATAGCCAGCCAGAGTCCATGTAGGTTGAACAGTGCCAGTGTGATGCACCACCCCCAACCTCCCTCCACTGACTGCATTCTAAATTCACACCCGATATTCTTGGGCAGCTTTTAATTTCTGTGCTGTTGTACAGATGAAAAATGAGAACGTGGATGCCATGGCTCAAATGAGTGACAAGGCTCTATTGCAGTTCATGAAGTACATTATTGCTCATGGCCAAACATCAAAGGGAAAATATTGGGGAACTGGGGTGTAGATTTGAAATATTGAACTGCAAGTTATTATACACTCAAAATATTCTTGAATATGGCTGTTCTTTTCCCTCCTTCTCTAGGAGTTTGCGTGTATGTGTGTGTGTGTCTGCATGTTTGTATGTGCACGAGTGAGTGTGTATGTGTGTTTGTGTGTGTGTATGCACAACTGTGTGTGCCTTCTTAAGACCGGCAAATGCACTTTTATACTTGCACATTACTTCACAAAAAGAGAAAGGCAATCTAAGCTGTATCTATGGAAACAAGTACGGAGTGAAAGCCAGAGAAGGCGGCATGTTCTGCAACGGAAGAAAAGGGAGGAAAATGGTGTGCTGAGGAGGGAACTCCCCAGGGGGGTGGAAAAGGAAAGAGCTTCATGTGCCACGGCACTGGGGGGCTGGAGAGGGAGCCTATGTGCAGTGCTCAACTCACACACATTATACACACACTGGGGAGGGAGTGCATCTGCAGTGTTGAACACACACACATTTTATATGCACTGGGGAGGGAGTCTGTGCAGTGTTGAGCTCACACACATTTTATACACACTGGGCAAGGAGTGCATGTGCAGTGTTGAACTCACACATTTTATACACACTGGGGAGGGAGTGCATGTGCAGTATTGAACTCACACACATTTTATACACACTGGGGAGGGAGTCTGTGTACAGTGCTGACCTGATATGGCACGCCTGTTATACATACCAGGGAGGGGAAGGAGCGGTGTTGTGTGGAAGGAATCACCTTTCATTAAAAAAAACAAATTTTTTTGGTTTAAATAAAGTGCAACCAGTGGACTTACACACCGTTTGTTATAATAAGCGAAGTAGACATATTGTGTAGGTGGTGATGGGGGAGGGCGTGTTGATGCAGGGGCTCATCGTTAGGCCCCGGAGTTAATGTGGACCCCATGGAGAGCTGAAAATGGTGCATTGCAGGTGTTGTAGCATCAGGTAATTACAGAGCCAGATGAGAAAGTCAAGTTATGGGCTTCCTCTGCCTTCTTCCAATGCTATAAAAATGAAATATTGGGTAGAGGCCTGCAAGCATCTGAGTCCTGCTAAGCAAGGCCTGAGAGAGCTCGAGCTGCCGGGTAGCTGCAATACACTCCCTTTATTACAGCGCTGAAAAACACCAAACACACTTTCTGTTTATTATCAGGCAACTAGGACAGACATATGGCTGGGGGAGCTGCAAAGCTACTGCCAAGCTAGACCTTTAATGGGGTGTAAGAAGCCATTTGAAAAATATTGGCTTATTAAACTTTGCTCACGCAGACAGGTCAACTGAGAACTCTGTTCTCCTTTTTCTGTGACGACTTGGGGAAGCAAGCAGGTGAGGAATAAAAGGCAAAAGTAACTACGACAACCACAACAACAGCAAAATACATATATAGATTCTGTTTATTAATAGATCATCCTTTGATTGATTGATCATCATTTGTATTTAAGCAGCCCATGTTCACCAGAACACAAAGTTACGACAATCATTTTAAAATTAAAATTAAAATACAATTTTACAAACTAATGCAAGTAGATTCACCGCACTGTTTAAAGGAATGCTATGCAGGATGTTTAGCCTCGCTGTGGTCCTGTAATTACAATCAAAGAAGTCTCTTCATCTGTCCTCAACCCCACCTACTCACCTCAGTTTTTATATTTTGTATTTGTTTTTCATAGCATTTTTATTTTTACACCTCCATTTTTCTGTTGCCACCGAGGAAAAGCAATACCAAGGCTGGCTGTGGTTTATGAAAGAGACCTGTTGGCCTGTTGTTTCGCTTTGCTGTACTTGTGCCCTTGCACCTCCACCAATGCAGCTGCTAGCTAGCTACAAACACTCTGCGGAAACCTGTTCCCACCTGATAGGCTCTGCAGCCACAACCACCCATTCGCACACAGAGCAGAGCATCACGCCCAGAAACATCACAAACAGATATTAGAAGAAATACAGGCAGAGGAGCATGGCTGAGCATGGTTTTTTAATAATATTTTAAAGGTACAAAGCCTGCATATTTCGCCTTGAAAAATACATTTATTTATTTAAATTGTATTTATTTAGTTTTTTATTTAATTTTATTTCCTCTTCGCTGCTGTTTGTTGCCCACTCATCCCCTCAGCATCTGAACAGCGACATTTATGTATTGGAAAAACCGAGAGGTATACAGCATTGTTGCTGGTAGGTTATTAAAATAAACAAAACATAAAAACCTAATTAGAAGCCTTGGCTGTAGAGCGAGTTCACGCTACATGGTTTCGGCGTAGCCTAGGGCCTACTCACAAAGTGGGGAATTTGTGCTCTCTTTGGCCTTTCCTTGTTTCCTTGGCCCACTTCTGATGAGGAATGCACTGTGGTGTCTGCCGACTAACCCCCCGCCCCCCCCCGCCCCCTCTTTTTTTAATAAAGAGTGTGCCAGCTATGACCAGAAGGCCTGACAATAGAAGCTGACAGAGAATGCTGGAATGACAGACCACTTCAATATGCGGTTTGTTTTGGTAGAAATGTTCAAACAATGTCAACTGTTTTCTATTTCACAACACAATTATTTCTCCTGACAATTTTTATTTTAGTTTTTGTTTATTGCATTCATATACTGGTTCTTGAGGGGGATTAACAATAAAGCTTTAAACTGTAATGTGTATAATTGTCAAATGTGCCTTCCAAGTGTGAACTCCAGTGATTTTTATAAAATACAGTTTTTAGCTAAGGCTTTTTAAAAGTTTCATTAACATATTTTTTTCTCTTTAATAATTTATTTAAAATGTTAAAATCCAATATAAAAATTAAAGCATTCCCCATCTCAAGTATTATAGCTGTACTATGTGAGATCGTGGGTATATTTTGCAATTACTATATATGCGCAAACTAAGGACATCAGTACCTAACAGACTATGAATCCTCTGTACTTCCGTTGAACGCACAACATGGTAGAAACATTAAATTTCACATAGGCAGGCTGTGCATTGCATACACGATGGCATGCGATATGCACTTACATACATCAAATTTTATTCATGTGATGAACCCTTCTTCCCAAAGCAACACACAAGGCCCTTATGACATCGAAGTGCAAATTACCATGGTAACTACCAGCACCATAAGGGATTATACAGTAACATGTTAAATATTCAGTAAAAAGCTGATCGGACTACATTTGTAGTGGAAAGCCACAGAACAAATGGATGAGGTGGGAAGTGTGCAAATACATAAGAGTGACTTGGCCACAATGATCATGCATTGAATAATAGCACATTAAATAAATGTAGGACTGCTATGAATGTAAGTGGTCTTATATCTCAAAGTTGGGGAACTGTCTTGAATAGATGAGTTTTTAGACCATGTTAGATGACATATTGAAACTGCAGCTGTGGTTGCTGTGTGAGCAGCATGTTCCAGTAAAGGAGGTGAGTTTGCATCAGGAAAACTAGTGGAGGCTTTGCAATGCACCAGAGGAATATTCTATTCGCATAATCATCTTCACACAACACAGAACCAAAAAACACGTTCCCAAGTCAATTTTTTTCTCTCAGTTGAGTTTTATTTGTTCTGCCGCCGACTGTTTTCTAAAATTAGTGTATGAACTGAAAAAGGTTACTGATCTCTGATTTTCTCCTTGTGTGAGGACCACAACACCCTCCTGCCCGCCCCAGCGGACCCCTCTCCCCCATTTTCCTCCCGGATTCATCTCGCCCTGTTATCTCACCTGCATGAATTTTCCTCCCTCATTTGCATATTAATAGGAGTTTTACCCAGCAGCCCCTGCAGGGAGGCCGAGCTTGCAGGACCGGGATCTTTAAGTAGGTCAGAGCAGCTGGGAACAGGGTTTGGATGTATCTGTTTTATGAGCACAGAGAGATTTGGGGGGGGGGGTTGGTTTGGGGGGGGGGGGGCGGGGCGTGGTGTTCCCTCTTTTCCCAATGGGACGGGCCCATTCTTAGATCCTTAAAAATAGGCTGGTGTTCAGGTCAAAGCCTGAGTAATCCTACTTTTAGCTTCAGCACGTTAATAAGCCCTCTTCTAATTATGAGAATTTGATCATTTTGTGCACGCAAACATCTGGGTCTCAGCATGATCGCCAAGGGGCGCGTCACAGAACGGTCGTCAAGGGGCACATTACTGAATGCTCGTCATGGGGTGTGTTACAAAATGGTCGTCTTCACTCTTTTCTCCCTCTGGCATTGCATTGAAATTTGAAAGAAACACACTCTTTTATGTCACGATAAACCATTATACTTCCAGAGAATCTTTCTCATCCTACTGTTTGGTCTCTCAGAGACAGAGACAGACTTTTCTGAGGAAAGCTTTAAATACTTAATTAAGGACCTTTTCTACTTCTGCTTTCACTCAGCACTTAGAAGGAAACCAGGGGTGCTCTGATGGGTGAAAAAACAACAGAAGGAGGAACCAAAGGCTATTTAATCTATTCTTGGACCTATACATCCACATTAGTGTTTCCCTGAAAAAAATGTTTTTTTCAGAGAACTGTCAGGTACTCACTGAAGTATTATAAGTTACAAACCATTTTGTGGAATGTTCCCAGGTTTCCTGCCCTTATTGCTGTGGGTAAAAATTAAAATATGTATATTTTAAATATATTTAAACAGTACTGAACAGAATACCAATTAATACAAAATCTACATTAACACGGTACCATTGGCACCTATAATACAGGTTGCTGACGTTTTCCATACCTGAATTGTCTCTGAAGAGTATGAGTTCTTTGTTGCCAGTGGCTCAAATGCTTCACCCAAATGCATCTCAATTCATTCAGATGGTTCATTTACATTTATTTATCACCTTTATTTGTCATTATTTATTCACATTTTATCCTCAACACACACATTATTGATAAGATTTTCTTCTCATCACAGATCAAGTTTTGATCCATAACACAATATCTGCATATAGTATAGATCCCAGAATCCAATGGGGTTTGTCAATAGCACCACTCCTATTCCAATGTGAGCACAGTGTGATTGGCCAGTCGGACATAAATCACACCCTTGCTGTCAGGTGATATAAAGTGCTGCAGACGGCTCGGGCATTTGTAAAGATTTTTCCGGAACTTTAAAACCTTGTGCCCTGTGAGGAGGCCTGGCATGATATGCGGCTCCCAGAAGTAGCCTCATGTGCCAGCGTGTCCTGAATCCGTAGACGTCAGCAGGTCATCGGACGTACAGCATTCAATGCAAATGAAAAATCTCCTCCTTGGGATGCTATAGTCATCAGATCAGAACAACTGTGGGAACCAGAATTGATTCTCTCTGTAATTGCTATTGATCTTCGACCCCCCCCAATCCACCCCGTCCTTCAAACCTGCCCCACGGAACCTTTTTACGGAGACCCTGTCTATTCCATGGTTAGATGTTCAGCCAGGTAGAACTTCAAAGGCCGGTCTAAGATGCGGCTTCTTCTGTGGGTGCTAATGGTGGTGGTTGTTCCTCAGGAGGAGAGTGTGACAGAGAGACTCCCCAACCCCCCCCATCTCCACCCCCAACCACCTCTCTTTGTGGCCTGCCTTTCATTTCTGACACTGCAGATGGGATCATGTCACACAGACGGGATATTTACACATCAAAAGTCAGCAGCTCTCTCTTTATGTGAAAGATGCATGTCTCTCTATCGCTCTCCACTTTTCTTTCATATTAGGATTATAAATGTTTTTAGAGCTTGTGTCAAGGCAGTATGAATGACATTGTATGGTATACATTTCAGTGGGTGAAAATATAGATTATAACATAGATTATCTGAAAAACATTGAATGACATTTTGGGGAAGTAATCAGATTAATGTCAGTTGCATTCTTGTAATGTTGTACTAAATCAAACAAATGTGAACACACAGAACAGTCAAGTGAACTGTTAAAAAATAAATATTTATATATCACTTTCACTTGTCTCTGTGAAAGCCTTATTATTTTTAATGCATATGTTAAATATGCAAGAAGGCCTGGTGTTGGCTGTTGAATGTGTGTATGTGTGCTAATGTGTTGGTGAGAGGTGAAAGAAGGGAAATGTGGATGTCTCTTTGTTCAGTTGCTTCCAATTATTTATCAGTTGTTGAAAGAAAAAATACAAACTGTTCCACACAAATGCCCAGGGTACCTCTGCAGGAA
This sequence comes from Anguilla anguilla, assembly GCF_013347855.1. Lineage (NCBI taxonomy): Eukaryota > Metazoa > Chordata > Actinopteri > Anguilliformes > Anguillidae > Anguilla > Anguilla anguilla. The sequence goes on from NC_049210.1 coordinate 18,798,657, forward strand.
AAGCCAAAAAAACCTTTCATTTCTGGGTCACACTTCGTATATGTCTAATAAAAGTTCACAAATGAAACATAAATGCGTCTTTTTAAAGAACTGTTTTCCAGAACTTTAAAAAAGAACTTTCTAAAAAATTCATGTAGCATATTTTTTAATTAAAAAGTGAAAATATCTTGCTGTTTTAAAGACAAACTACAGTAGGATAATGCTAATATTTGCCCTGCATTGGTAGATATCCTGCCTTGCCTAATCTATCTGGAGCTGTCATGTCATGTGTGAATAGCCCTGAGGCTGAATTTTTCTGTATAGGAGACCTATGTGTGAACAGGGAAAACCACATCCTAATCCAGATAATTGAACCTGGAAATGGTGCAGTTTTCATGTGTGAAAGGGGCTTAAGTTACATTTGTGGTAAGGATGTAAATAACTTCTGTAAGTAAAGTCCTGTACATTACTACATGAATGCAGAGATCTGCCTCCCTTATCACCAAGGCTTGCTAGTACTTCTGGCCACAGATTAAAATTTATGGTAGCATCCAAGATCTTCTTTCATAAATAAGTATGAGGGGGAAAAACATCCTAATATGGGCCAGCCACCCTGGGCATCGTTCTTCCACAATGTCCTCACCATAATGCTCAGCTATTTGGGAGAAAAGGCTTTCTCATATTGGTCATGATCGACCACCTTTCACATCCAATGAAAACTGCTCATTGATGTCTCTGTAACTAAGGTAACTTGGGTTTCCAAACTTCTGAGCTATGTATCATAGCATGGTGCTTGTAGGATTAGCAATGTGTAAATAAATATCCATTTCAGAAACAAGATTTCAGAAGTGATCAGATCACAAATCACACAAGAGACAGAGGATGTTGGTATATTGGATGGAATATGTATTACTGTATAATAAACAGAATTACGGGCAGAGGTAGTGACAGCTATTGATTTTGATGGTTTGTAGTAACATTTCTAGGATGTGCATGGGGTGCCTCTAATAGCTAGCAATAGCAATGGATTTTGATGGGGTTGCAGAAACAATCTTGAGTTGCACCTGTGTTGGCCGTGGTTGGAAGTTGAGCCAGTCAGAGTAGTTGCACTCTTTTCACTCTCTTTCCTGCAGTGTGCTATTGAGATTCCAGGTAGTCCATTGTATCTGAAGGTGCTAAACGGCAACACAAGCTAATCCCAAGGACTCCAGAGTGGTGCTTGTGCTCAGTGCTGTGAAGTGCCCTAAAATGCCAGTGCAGGCTGTGCATGGGAGTGCTGTGGAGTTATTTGTAATTAGCTGCAGCATCACCCAGGGAAGGAGGCTTTCAGTCTGACGGTCTCTGTTGGCCAATCAGAGGCCTGCTGCCTCTGTCAGCTTCATCAAACGGGCAATGCACCGGTTCATTAGCTGTGGCAGTTCAGCTGTTGAATTGCAGGATAGAAATTACTTTACATGGTTTCGAGAGATGCACACCAGGGCATGCACCCTTCCAAATAGACAGAAACCACTGATTTGGTGCTGGGGAAGAGTCCAAAAAACAAGAGATGCGTAAAATCTACTGGCAGTGTAACATCAAAGCTAAAAGACTGAGTTCAATGCAGGCCTGACTAAAACCCCAAAAGGAATCCCACCACTTTTCATTCCCAAGGCAGGTGTACAATAGCAGGAGTAGCAATCATAGCGGTACTGCGAAAGACAAAGAGCAAACACTGCACAGACACTGTAATAGAGCTGTGTAATCTGTGGGTATTTATACACCTTAATGTAAGCAGTAAAAACCCTCTCACAGGAAGATGATCCCTATTAGAATGTGCTAAAATACCAGACAGAATGGTCTGGTCCCAGTTTTAATGCCACGATATAGGATGTGAAAGCTTATATCTGCTTTTGCTTTCCAGTAATCCCTGTTAATTTGCCCATAGAGCTTCCCTGAGCTTAAATATATAAGGGTACACTGATGTTCCAGGAGGATCCTATTTGTGAGAGCGTATGGAAAACATTCTGACCTCAAGGCATTGTTTTCATTTACATTCTGAAGACTGGCTTCATTTTATTTAGTTCAGCGCTGCTAATGATACCAGCTTCTTCCTTCTCCCTGCTCCTCATGGGTCATTTCTAACAGCGTTTGCACCTGGCACATGGAGACTGTGCATGTTTGTGTGTGTGCGTGTGTCTTTTCCTCTACCTCACCTAAATGCACAATGATACTGTCCCTGTGTGTAGACAATCCTCCCACTCAGTTCATACATAAAGATTACATACATAAACGCATACACATACACACACGCACATTTGAGGAGTCAGGATAAACATGTGACTAATTATGTTGAATATAAATAGTTATGCACTTATTTTTGGAGGACATCTTCTGTTATTATTTCATAAACTTGCTTGCTAGTTCTGCATAGAAGTTACTTGAAACAATATTTTATTATTTGTAGTCTGCTCTCCTTTGAATTGATAGAGCCAGCCAGAATAATTGCTTCAAAACACAGATGGCCATTTCAAATATTGATAAAATATAGAAGAATATAGAAGAAAAAAAGGAAGAATAACCTACATTTCATGATCAGATGATAACCATAAATGTACTGATACCAGAATACTGCAGATTAGGAACTGTAAAACCTCCTGAATAGTGACTGAGCCAATTATCATACAACCAGGCACTGCGAGGAAAGGCTTTGATGCAGTAAAGGTCTGAGAAACTGTTTTCTTGCAGGTCAATGTAATGTGACCATGTACAACAGCCAGGTCAAGTGGAGCATTGCTACAAGTACAGCCAGGCCTAATTGTTTTGGGCTTACTGTGGAAAGAGCCACTGAGCAGCACTGCCTGTGAGTGGTCAGATTCATTTTGCCTCTCTTGTCTGCATTGGCCGTGATCAGAGAAGTGACAAGGCCATCTGCTGTCACTCCGCTAGCCAATCAGCATGGTGTCGACAAGGTGATGCAGCTTTATATCTGTGAACAGCTAACACAAACTCTCTCTGTCTCTCTCACACACACACACAGAGCAAAATAAGAGAGCTCATTTGCATTATCACCACAGGGCTAGGCTTTTTATGTCACTTAAGTGTTGCTTTTGTATATGATTTCAAGACCTTTTTTTTAAATTGTCATTTCAGACACAGATGGTAATGAGTCTGAACAAATGGAGATAGGGTGGGAGAGAGAATGAGAGAGAGAGAGAGAGAGAGAGAGAGAGAGAATGAGAGAGAGAGAGAGAGAGAGAGAGAGAGAGAGAGAGAGAGTTTCTCATCCCTGCAGCCAAGCACCTCAGCAATTCTGAAGTGCAAAGCACTTTTCCAGTTTTACAGATATGTACATCATTTGTTGTGCTCTCTTGCATCCCAAACAACAGCTAGTAGCTGAATGGCTTTTTATAGAGTGATTGAATTAATATTCACTTAATTTAATCTAGTCAGACAAACAGCCTGTCTGCTTCATATGTAATGAAGACCCGGCTGTGAAGACTGGGACAAATCGCATGATGTAATAAGGAGAATGTGCTTGCAGCAGATATGGGAAAAAAATAATGTACAAATTCACTTGAGTCTGTGCAACCCCATTGTCTGTGGACTATTGAATCTGAGGGAATAAAAATTCAGTTATCTTGAGAGACACACAGTAGATTACACAAGCAGAGGCCAGACAGCCCAGGACAACAGGAGAGTCCAGACACCTGTTACCAGATTAGAAAGAGTGTAAATCCTGACTGAGTGTATGCCAGGAACAACATGGATTATTTCATCATTAAAAAATCAATCCCATTTGAGCCACAATTTTTTGTAGATTGCATAAAATAGAACCAAGCCTGAGAATGCAGTGTTGATAAGAAACTGACTACAGATTGCAGTTCAGAGTTGTATTTAACCTCTTTCAAGGTGCTCTTTAGTGTTTTAAGCACTATTCATTCCCATTGAACAGCAACCAGTACATTTAAAAAGCAAAAGGAAATCCATCAACAAAATGCAAAGAAAGGAATGAAAAACAGTGTAACACACACACACACACACATACACACACACACAGATTGTGAAGTCTTTTGTGCATCCACAATTCCACAGCAGAAGAAACATAATAATATGAGATGTACAAATAAATAATGGTGCTGCATTACACTTTTATTGCTGCGAGATGCCGTGTATTGATTTCCCAGGGCCAGCAGCATGCATTTTTAAAGCGGGGAGGAGGTTGTACACGCAGACAGGAAACGGCCGCGCTGGTGCGCAGGAGGACGGCAGCCTCCCTGGCACGGAGGCAAGACTCAGCTCCTCAACCGCCAATCGGGACACTCTCCGTTTCCCAGGCAACCGTCCCGGCAGCCAATGGGACGGAGGCAGGGTTAGATGGGTGAACTTCTGGCCATAGCAGAGCGATAAATCTCTTTACTTATAGAGGCTGTGCACCATTATCACGATTCTTTACGAGTCTTTAAAAATCTCTGTAAGACCGAGAACTGGGGCTCCGTGCGAAATTTCTAATGAGACACGAATGTCTGGAAACCCACAAAGCAGTTCTGGCCATTTCTTATTCGTGTTTCTATTTTCTCAATGAAATAAGCCTCTGTTCCTCATATATTATTAATTAAAGGCAAGAGGCTTATTGGGTAAATAAGAAGACAGTTTTCACAGAGACCCGTAAATAAAAATATCACTTCAATCACAAATGCAAAATATAAACATGAAAAGAGGTCTGTGTAACAGCAGTCCTTGGTGCAATCATGTGCAAGTGCTTACCTCTAATCAAAGAATGAACAGAATTATATAAATATGATAAAAATAGCAAGTCTCCAAACAACCTATAAACCTGATTATGAAAAAATCAGGCCATTCAAGCGAATGAGAAACCGCAGTGCGCAGAGCACTGTGCCGTGTGCTGGTTCGTTCGGTTGATTAGGCTTTGTCATAATTAGCACCGAGCGTTGCTGCCATGATCCTTACACTGGCATACGAATGAGGGAGGAGTATTTGCATACTGGGTGAAAGTGGTGTTGCTGGTTCACACTGGACGCACTTTTATTGTTACATTTGTACTGTTTAAAACAGACTTATTTCAATCGCTGAAGGTTTGCTGTCCTGTCTAGTGGACACAGGTCACATATAGACATAATGACCCATTTACACAGCTGAGTGTGCTCTGAGAAAATTCAGGTGAGGCACCTCGCTTAAGGTGCGAATGGCAATGCCGCTCCTGGGAATGGAACCGGCAAGCTCCAGGATAACAAGCCCTGTTCATTAAACGATACTCCACACCGCGTCTCCAAGGTGAGGTCATTCTACCATCGGATCTTCCCACAGATACATGAGTGGTCGTCGTGGGAGGGCATAGCTGGCTATCAGTTGAGTGGTTACAGTTATGTAATATGACTAGCAATAAATATTCATTAAAGGAGAACTGTACAGGGCTCATTAAAGTTTTAGGTGGGTCTCGTTCCTGTTTGAAGCAGCTGTCAGATTCTTCCTCTTCACTGAGAGTAAAGGTCTCCCACTTCACTCCAGAGGCACACAAACCCAGAACTGGCTGCCTAAGCAGTACCTCATAAATCGCTGGCCAATCAACTGGTGACAAAGCCGAGTTGCTCCGCCCAATGCCTAGAGATGGCAGAATTTGGAAGCTCTTCATCAAGTATTCCCATTACTTTCCTAGCATTTTTTTAATGCTGTTCACGCTTGTGCAGATAGTGGTAATGGTAACCCTGTCTCACTGATGCAGTGAAATTCAGAAGAGAGCAGACCAGACCTCTGTAATGCACGGCGTCAGCTGAACCGTGCAGCTGTTCACCGGGATGACATCACGTCCTGCGCAGCTGGCAGATGCAGGCGGGGAGCAGGCGATCCAGCGGAGGAATCGTTACTGCATAGCAGCGGTTCAGTCCAGTGCCATCCAACTGATGGCACTTAAAACCATCCCTGCCTGGGCGGTGGGCAGTGCCATGACCAATCTTGCATTGCTCTGGTGGCCTCCCGTCCATAGATGGCAGCGCTGTGGTTTCGTTACAAACCATCGGACGCGTCTCCGGTGGATACGTTACTTGAGAGTCCTGTAGGATCCCAACTCATCACTCATCACTGCATCTGAATACATTCGCAAAGAGAAGCGATATCTGTTGACTCACTACAATGTTTCGGAGTCAATGTCTGGAATAATCTGGAGAATACAGAGCACATGTCCTCGAGTGCATCCGGGCCAATAACAACAATGATGCTGCTAATTAGCGATGGGCCGAAGGGATTCACTTTGATGAAATATTGATACCAGTTAGGGAGGTTTCCTCAGCACTTCCCCAGAGCCCAGAGGATACATTTTATTAGAAAATAGACTGTGAACATCACACTGAATGAGAATGCAATGCAGGCAGATTAAACAACATGGGCAAGAACACCCGACAAAAGATACAGATATGAAACCTGTAATTAATGCCATCACATTTTTTCACATGCTCTCAAAAAAGGGCTTCCATATTCAAAGCCCACTTAGCAGATATGTTGGATATTTCACAAAGACACGCCGATTGGTAGTTTTGACGACTTCTACTTTCAGATATGAATCATACTGGTGTGTTACGGAATTTGTGAAGCAGACTGACGCAAACTAAAAAGACTGACTCTGTTACGGTGCATTCTGCAGACGAAGGTGGCCTTGAGTTTGCGCACGGGGATTTCCTTTTCCCGTTTCGCTTCAACACATTACCCGTGGATTTATTCACTCTAAAAACTCCAACGCCCATCCGGTCTGTTCATATCGATAAATACACATCCAGGTTCCAGGACCTGTGCCCCAGGGAACGTCTTTCTGAAATGATTTAGTTTGCCCCCAGGCTAGCTTGCACTGGTTGTAATGTGACGTGCAATGAGTTTTAAACTCACTAACCAATCACAAAGAGAAATTCTCATGATCCTTGAGATAGTACTACAACACCCCTTAGTGGCCAAACAACAGTTTACATCTTTTGAGAAAGGTTAGACAACCAGACAAGCAATACAGAGACCAGCTGTTTTAGGTATGCTGAATGTAAACATTAAATTATGTCAAGATTATTCAGAGCCCTAGAGTACCTGCAGAGTCTTCTGTAACAGAGAGTGAAGTCAGAAAGGGAACACAGTGCATTTTAATGCGAAATTGAATCATCGCAATGGTTCTTTAAATAACATGAGGTAGAGGCCTCACTAGTGCTGCATGAGTGATGCAGAATTATGCAAAAAAAAAAAGTGCATAAGCACATTTGAGACTTTCACGGAGATTAGACAAAATACTACACAAAATAAACACCCCTACTCACAGCCTTCTGCGGTCTTGCCTCCCCTTTGTCGTCTTCGTATTTCATTTCAGTGTGAGGATGCTTAAATATGCATTTTATTTGCAAAAAGGCTACATTTAAATCACAGTTCAACCTACGCATCATGCTATAACTAATTTCAGTCTCTTGCCATAAGCTTAAAATAGAACACCTGACAAATGCCTAAGACTACAGACAGACACAAAGCTCTGTTAAAAATAGGCACGTAGCCGTCGGGAGCTTGAGCTGAAAGGGGTTCGTTTCTGGCAAGCATGGACAGGAGCGAGAGAGAGAGACCGACACACAGCAATTAAGAACAATGGTTGCATTTATTTGACAAACCGAACACAGTTTCACAGGGTGGTAAGGGAAGCATCCATGAGAGAAAAAAAGCATATTATTTCTTAAATTCATTTTATTGTATTTAATATCATGTTGCTGGTTCCATCCTAAAAAGCATGTTGAAATATCCAGCTCACGTACCTTTTAATTATAGTATCGCCTTTTGAGCAGGTACATGACTGTATAGCAATTGATTTTCAAATGCATCGTCTCGGAGTTAAAATTGTATTCTCTTTATTATTGAAAGATTAAATAAACAACATGGAACACATTTTACAGATCTCCAATGAACAGGACGGACAAATGGGATACCGAAAACATTTTTTAATTTTAATTTTTTTTTTTTAAGTTACGTGGGTTCTGAAGTATTTGGGCATCAAACCAATGAAAAATAACTAGCAGGCATTCGCAGAGCAATGACGGCCTGTTTGTAGATTATTAATGCTTTGGAGAAATTGTCCGTATTCCGCGAAGCCAGTTATTAATTCCTGAATGCCATTTGGGCGGGTTTTATAGCGTAAAAGCATGCTCTGTGATGTCGTTTCACACGCTACACTTTCAAAACCACAGCTCATTTGTTCATGTGCCTCCGGAGCGCACTAGATCTATCCACAGGAAATGCATTTTAAAAACAAACACTAATAAGTTAGCCAAAAAGAGAGAGAAAAATCAACGATCAATCAAACTTTCCCAACTAACTGGGAGCGCGAAGATAAAAAATAAAAAAAATAAAAAGTCAAGGAAAAGACGCCGAATTTCGTTGCCTTCTGAGAGGAAGTGACATCACAGTGAAGATGCAGATGAGGCGCGGGCGCACGTGCGGTTCTCGGCGGTCTTTCGGCAGACTGCTTCCATGGCGACAGGCGTCCTCCGGTAGTCCCTTAGTGCAAAGGAGCAGTGGTGCGCCAGGGCCTCCGTAGCTCCATTCTGTCCCTGTGGAGCTCAGAGAAGCCAGTGATGTCATCCAGTGAAGAGACAATGGAGGGAAGGAGCCCCGTGTAGTGCAGTTTCACAGCTGGCCCTTTACACACATAGGGCTTGAGATGCGATACACAGACCTGTTCAAGCTGGCAGTGGCAGAACTCCCACCAGTACAACTCTAATGGTTGTGGGACTTATTTATATAGGCCAGCTGAGCTGGTTTTGTCTGGGGGGACGCCGCCTAGACTTCTGCAACCGTAACACAGTGCTATACTTGCTCGCTGCTCTTTAAGCCAGCCATTGTACAACAGCACAATTCCTACAGCAGCCATCTTCTGAGAAGCCATGGTTAGTCCGACAGTGATGTTAAGTTCAGAAAAGCTAAGCGGCTGTATTCTCATCTCCCTGCAAATTTTCACACCTCTTCCGATTGGCCGCTTAACCGCCTCATTGCGACAGCCGTGATCTACACATAGTGCACGTGTGAAGTAACACAAGCCTGGCCCTGTGCACATCAAGGAAAAACCTATCTGTGAATCACAACGTAGGAAACGCATGTGAAGAAATATCAAATAAAATAAAAACAAACATCGCAAAAACAATTAGGAGCTGCCTTCCGGAGTGCCTGTCGAGACTCATTTAGGTCTGTCAAACTTTAAGAAAGACGAGCAGGTCAGAAGCTCAATTGCACAGAAACGACCCTGAAAAAAAAGACGCGACGTCACGGTAACGCTTAGCGTTCCAGCAGCTCAGAACGAGAGTAATTACGGCCGTCGCGCGAGCGCGCGCTACCGCCCCCTGCAGGTGTCCCCTCGGAACACCTGTCCCTACAGCCCCAGGTCCGCGGCGGCTTCCTGTTCAGACGAGAGAGACGAACGCTCGCCAACGACAGCGGTACCGAGGCCGAATCCTTTACGCGGACGCTGCCGTTCTTCTCCGTTCGTTTCTGCTCGCGTGCGGTAAGAACACTTGCAGTGTGGGAGGAGAGCGGTGTGGCTCAGTGAGTTTTGCGTAAAAAGGCAAGCTTCCTATAAGGCATTTACAGACAACCACTGAAATGCAGCAGTATTGTTTTGGTGGTTTGCGTGGTTGTAAACTGGGGATTAATCCTGCCTCCCCCCCCCCCCACCCATCTTAGTTAAAACAGCCTTTTACTAAGTGCTGTGAATTTAATCCAAACCGTTGCCTTTTGGTCAGTCATTGAAAAAATAAAAATAAAAAACTAGGCGTGCGACTTCTGGAACCGTTATTTTGGACATTTGACATTCTGAAAGCGATTGTTCTCTTCCTCTTTTAAAAAAAATATCTTAAGTGTCTGCGGATATCTAAATCGTATTCACAATTAAATGTGTATGTACAGTAACAGACAATGTTCAGCTAAAAAGACTCATGGCAGCATGCTCTCACACAGACCTTACACCTGACACAAGAAGTTCAGAGGCAAAAACATTCTGGCTGGGGAAAGTCCTTAACAGGAAATGACAAAAGCATGGAGAACCCCAGTTTAAGAACAGTGATAAAAAAGTAAAGGTTGCGGGCACGTTGCTGGTCCTCTTCCGTCTTTTAGTGATGCACAGTTTGTGCTGCCCAGCAGGTAAACGAACGTCCTTTTCTTCTATGGTAATTGAGTGCGACATCAGCAGCATCCATGTTAAATAAAATCAGTTAAAAAATGGATGGTGGGCAGGGGGGAATGGGGGGGGGGGGGAGGGAAATAGGCACCAATGAGTGAGGAGGGATGGAGATGACCCAAAGCAAGAAAAACCTCAATGATTGGCTGAGGCCGAATGTGCATGGAAGCCCAGCCGATAAAATGGACGTGCCGACCGCCGACGGGGACGAATGGCGCTCTAAAGCTCCTCGTAGTCTCCGCCCTCTCTCTTCGCCGACCCCTCCCCTCCCGCCAAGAAGGCCTCCAGGTCGTCCAAGTCCCCGGGCTTCTTGGCCTTTGCCTTCTTCTTCTTCTTCTCCTTCTCCTTCTCGTCCCCAGTCCCGGCCTCCTCCTTCTCTTTCTTCTTGTGTTTGTATCGCTTTTTGCTGCTTTTGTCTTCCTCCTGGGGAGATCAGTGTGGTTTAGTAGTTAACGAGCAGGTTCTCAGTTCTAACTCCAGGTAAGGGCACGGCTGTTGTACCCTTCAAAAACACATACTGTATTTCTTCAGTTAAAAATGGTCAGCAGTGCATATGCAAACGTGTAAACTGAAAGTAGGAAGGAATGCTAGATAAAGGCGTCTTCTAATCAAATAAATTACATAATACTTTCCGGTGATGCCTGTGATAGTTTATCAAATACGACAAAAGAGAAAAAAATTATGAGGTCCAATGTCCTTATGTTGAAAGCTTTACCAATCGTAGTTAACCTCACCAGTAACTTTCTTTTAAACATTTTTTAACTACTCAGAAACATACCTCTTTACTTTTCTTCTTCTTTTTCTTCTTGTCCTTGGAGTGTTTGCTTTCTTTATCTGCGAATAAAAAACCGGATTTAACGGCTTTTCGCATATTTAACGCTGCCAAGCTAATTACTGAACTGTGAGCAGCTGCACTATAAAACCATAAAAACGTAATGAGAGGCTTAACGTTTCGCACAGATTTACACATGTTCATACTTTTAATGTAAATTATGGAGAGGGAGGAAGATCCTCTCCATTTCCAGAGATCTGCTTTGCTAATAAATCAATGGCTAATTGCTTCTGATGAATAATGACCTAATGTAGATGGGTCTCCAAATGGTGGCAGCCATTTAAGCTAACATAACCACTGCCCTGCAGCAGAAATAAATGAAAATCCAGTTCTTGGAGGGTTGTACGCTTTCCTGTTTTTTATATTTCCACCAATTATATTGGCTGGATTAGCCAATTACCTGCATCCACCCACACTTGGGGACTCATTGACCTGTCCCCATTAAAGACCAATCTACAGTTGTCGTTCATGACTTTGGAAAAAAAATTGTCCTATCAAGAAAATATATGGGCTAATAAAATAATTAAGAGGAAGCTGGAATGAAATCCCGAAAAGGACACGACCAATTGTGAACTGGGTTCCTCACCCCTGCCCAAAAATATAATTCCGGCTGAAACCAAGAAACCATGAAACGGCATCCTCCCTTTCCAGAGCATCTGGGGTTGAAACGTGGGAAGAGTGGAGGGATGAAGAGGGAGGGGCACTTGCCTTCCTGCTCCTCGCTGCTGTCCTTGACCTTGGCCGCGCCCTCCGGGATCCCCAGGCCGAACAGGTCCGCGTCGTTCTTGCCCTTGAAGGAGAGGACGGTGGGCTTCAGAGGCTCGGGGATGGCGGCGGGTTTCTGCTCCTCGTCGGTCAGGTCGGACAGGTCGTCCAGCACGGGGAACGCGTCCTGAGAAGAGGAAGGGGAGGGGGGGTCACACCTTGCTTTCACTCACACTGGGATCCGGTCCCAGAAGCCAAGAACGCTCCAAAACAGAGCTCTTGCTCTGTCAGGTCTGGTTTAATTACATAATTATCAAGCAAGAAGTTGGGACTCAAGCTTCAAAGACAGATACTATTGATGTCCAGTGTACAAAAAAAAAAAAGTACAAACGTTTAACAAGGTGTTGGGCAACCACATCTGGTCAGCACACGCTGCACGCCCCATGTCATAAAGTCTACTAGCATCTGGGGACTCTGCGGGAGGACTACAACTCTGCCCTTGCACAAAAATGTCAACTTGGAGACCATCCAATGAAGTAATACTCCACAAAAGACTCCAGTGCTCGAGGACCATCAGCACTTAACGGCTGTGCTGCCTTTTCAGCTCTCCCTAGAGAAAGGCATTGCTGAAAAGTCAAGCGGTCTGCTAGCGTTTTTATGAAGACTCAAAAGTTAAGGACAAATCAGGTTCAATCCAGGCCACCTGTCGTTTGAAAAAAGTGTGGCCTGAAAAGTGTGGTCTGCAGTTTCAATGTTTGGCTTTGTAGTGAGAGCATTGGATGCTTGCTCTGCCACCACTTTCCTGTTCATTACAGTTCAGAGTAAATCACTGAGATGCCACTCATAAATTCTTGTGGATATGTGCAATAATATGTGTTCCCCTCTGTACTTAATATGAATATTGTTCACAGTAGGTAGAACTGGTGTCTACTGTAACGAAGAGGCAGCTAATGCACTCGAGTACAGGAGTCTGGAAGGTAGTTACGAGAGAGTGTGGTTTCTCAAACCCCTCTATCAAACCAATCAGAGTGCTTTACAGTGCAAAGAAAAGCATTATGATTGGTCCGAGCAAGTTGTGATTGGCAGCTGGTTGTGGCTCCCCTATGGGGTTTATTCTCCAATCGTCCCTGTAGACGCAGAGGAGACGACGGGTTGTACCTTCTTGATCTTCTGGCTGTCCGACTCTTCGCTGTCAAAATCGGGGTCGTCCATGACGAAGGACAGCATTTGCTTGGCGACGGGGGCCTCTGGGTCGGTGTCCGAGGAATCCGCCCCGGCGGCGCCCCCTTTCTTCCGGCCGTGCTGCGCGGGCTGAGTCGCGGCTGGGGCGGGGGCGAGGGTCGTGACCTCTGGCTTCAGGCTGCTGGTGAGCTTTTCAGCTGGGTTGGCCTGGGTTTCCGTGACGAGGTCAGAACTAAACAAGAAACCACCGCGTTAAAGCATTAGGAAGTACCACTTCAAATAAATCACCCCGATATGAAAATTGCTCACTTAAAGCAAAAGGACTCAACAGTGCCTGATTCTCAGCTTCGGCAGGCCCGGACAGCCACGCCTACCTTTTGCTGTCCGGCCCGCTGTTCCGACTCGTGGGTGGAGCCGGATCTCCCAGCCCCTCCCCCTCGTCGCTAGACAACGTGATGTCTTTGCTGGGGACCGGCCCTTGGGGCAGGGCTTGGGCTGGCTCAATGTCGTCGGGGTCCAGGTCGTCCTGGAAACCCGCCACCATGGGGTTACCTCCTCTGCCTTCTCCATCGCTGAGGGAAAGGGAGAGGGAGAGAGAGAGAGGGGGCAGAGGGAGTTCACCTTAGCCATCACACACACCAAAGACTGAACTGTCTTATGAATCGTTAAGCCATTGGTAAGGCACACCCATGACTATCATGGACTCATTAGGGCTCTATTTGGGTGGGACAATACGTCCTCGCGTTACCTATCGCTGTCCGCCGCCGCCGCGGTCCGCGGCTTCTCCTTGCCTTTCCCGGGCAGGCTGTCCTCCAGGAAGCTGCGGTCCAGGCCCTCGTCCGGCACGAAGTCATCCACGCTCTGCACCGCCGGCGGGGCCGCGGCGGGGGGAGGGTCTGCGAGGAGAAAGCAGCGCTAGTCTCACTCTGACATTAGAGTTCCTCGTTTAGTGGATTACCCAGGTGTGCATCCACAGCCACCTATGGTGTATTGCATAATATACACAAAGATACACAATAACCAGCACTGATACAAACCTAGCAAATACATGATGAAACAATGAATAAGCTGTAAAACATGAGGCTGTTATAAATACAGTCATAAATAAGTGCCATAAAAAACATTTTAATGCAAGTCCTTTAGGAAGAGAGTTACAACTTTACTGAAAGTATGGTGTGTCCCTTATTGTAAAACTAGGGAATGCTCCTTCTGTCCTCAAAGAAGCTAGAGGGAGACTCTGAACTGTGTGTGGCATTACTGCCCACGTCAATGTGTCCAATCCAGCAAACACACTGTATGGAACAAGACAGTTCACTCCCACCTCATCTATGAGGAGCTGTCAGACACTGGCACATGTGCAGAATAAGCAACTGAGCCTCCACAGGAAAACAGGTCTGCTTTAAAGAAAACCGGACCATGTGTCTGTGAATATAACGGATGGCACTCCTCAACCTTAAAATACCTTTAACAAAAAAAGAAAAGAAAAGAAAAGAAAAAGCATGCTGGGGCTGTCTTTCCAGTAAACTTTGCTTCTCAATGAAGTTTGCAGCTGTCAGAATGCTTTTGACTTTAGTCATGATACACCGAACATAAGTGTCACACTCTTATAAGTGTAAATAAATAAATAAAGCCACAAATTGCGGCCTGAAGCAATCAGAAACAATTTCAGCTTCTGAACGGGTGAAGCTTAAGCCAAGTATGCTCTAACATGCCACCTGCTGGCAGCTTGAAAAACTGCAGCTGTTTTGGCCACCAACAGACGCGTGGTGGCCAAAACAGCGCTGCACAGCTTAGCGAGCTCCACACGATTCCCTTCCTCGCCGCTACACTCTCGAGCGTCATGTGACTTTTCAGACTCCGCCGCTCAGGTGCTGAAAAGCACGAGACTGAACTCCTCGCACGGACGGCGGCGTTTAGCCCGCGTCACCAGCTCTCGAGTGGCATGCCGACGGACGCTCTCCCAAGGCTCTTAGCGTGCCTGACGTGAGCTCAGGCTGGGCTCTCATTCAGAGGTAAGCCGAGTGCGACCAATGAGATCGGAGGCCCTGCACGGCCAAAACGTGAAACGGACGAGAAAAGAGAAAGAGCACCGTGTCCTCCTCGATCACAGACCGAGCACGGCTGTGTGCGCGTGTACAGTACTTATGTACGTTTGCATACATGTATGCATGTGTGTGTGCGTGTGTGTGTGTGTGCGTGAGCGCGCGCATGTTTGTCCGTGTGTGTATGTGTGTGTGTGTTTGTGTGTGCGTGTGTGAGCGTGCGCATGTGCATGTGTGTGTGCGTGTGTGCGTATGTGTGTGTGTGTGTGTGCGTCTGTGTGTGTGCGTGTGTGTCTGTGTGTGCGTATGTGTGTGTGTGCGTGTGTGTCTGTGTGCGTATGTGTGTGTGTGCGCGTGTGTGTGTGTGTGTCTGTGTGTGCGTGTGTGTGCTTGCGAGCACGCAGGCTGTCCATGCGGGGACCTGCATTGCAGCAGTACGGGCCGGCTCACCGTCCCCACAGCAGGCCTGAGCCGCACCCCCTCCCAACTCCATCAGTATTCAGTGCGTGCAGCTCGGCACTCAGCACCACCACCCCCACCCCCACCCCGCCACTCTCACTGAGCTCACCCACTGTCCCCCTATCGCCCTGCCAGAGGGCCACAGTCATTAAAAATTACTTACCAACACACACTGCTCTTACACTCTAACTGGTCTTTTAGATATCTGAAAGGTCAGGTTGATTTTAAGCTTGGGGGGGCAATCATGGCCTTCCAACTGTATTTTTACTGCATCTCTTCCAGAGTCAACAAATTAAAATAATACTCATCGTATTTGTTTATGTACAGCTGGAGCTTTGTATAAATACCGCACGCTGAACAGTCTGCATCCTTGTCTCACGCAATTAGGACTGAAAGCGTTTTTCAGTCTATCACCTCGCAACAATTATTAATCGTTTATGACAATCATGAATTGGAAGAAAAAAAAAATCAGTTGGTATCGGGCAAAAATAGCTCCAGTTGGAAGCTGTTCAAAGTCAGATTTTGAACAACAGACAGAAATAACTGGGAGAGAGCTTTCTTCAAATTTCAGCGCACATCTCCAAGTCAAAATGCTACAGCCAACTGCTCGCCTTGTAATCTGATGTCACTCCTGCAGGGAAAATGCCGGAGAATTTATCTGGTATGCTCCCACCCGCTGTGGCCATGAGATCACACGTTACACTTTACCCATTCATGAGGTTGGACATTTCTAAAAGCTTCTCCTCAGGGCTCGACACACAAAGTGTGCCGTAAAAATGTCTTTGTGGGGACCCGGAGAGAGGTGCGTGGTTCTGCTGTGTAAACGTCCTCAGGTTCGCCAGAAGGGTAATACAGGGGCGCTGTCATTCATCCAGTACTGCATGTGTCACACTATATGTATCATAGACAGAGACACGACCAATCGGAATAACAAGACACCGGTGGTGTAAATTACACTCCACCCACCAGGAGAAACTCAAACCTTGGGGTAGAGCTTATATTAGCACCGGCAAGGACCTGAACTGAAGTGCATTTAGCAGACACCTCCATCCATCCATCACCACTCACAGCACACAGGCAAGATATTTTCATATCATTCATTGAAATATGTACTCAAGAAACTCAAGTAGTTCTCAGCCTTCAGAGTACAAGAACACAGCTTCACCTAGAAGCTGATGTGCAATCTAGTAGTTTTTCCTAAATTCCAATGACAGAAAGACAAACAGACAGACAGACAGAGTGGACTCACCAGGCTTAGCAGCCGGAACTTCGGGGGCGGAGCCCATCCCGAAAAGCCGAGAGATGATGCCACGTTTTGGTGGCGGGGCTGCTGTTGCCGCGGCGACCGGCGGCGTGGGGGAAGGAGCGGGACTCTCAGGCGCCTGCGACGGGGGCTGCGTTTCGACGGCAGGGGGCGCCGCAGCCGCGGGAGGAGCGAGGGGGGGAGGAGGGGAGGGAGAGGGCGAAGGGGACTGCAGAACCTGGGAGGGGATCGGGGGCTGTGGGGTCCCGGGACTGGAGCTGCCCGTGGAGGCGCCACTGGGGGGCACAATGGGGGACTGGGACCCCGAGGACGGGCTCTGTCCGTTGGCCGGGCCTGGGGAACCATAGCCTTTACTGCGGGCTTCCATCATCTCCAAGAAGCTGAAAAAAATAAACATTTGTCAAACACCAAAATGAAAAGCCTTTGTCTCTCAAAGCAACTCTCTTGCACATTTCCGTTGCAGCTGTGTATGTGGCTGTGCGTGTAGGTGTATGTGTCTGTGTCTGTGCGTGTCGGTGTTTGTGTGTGTGCGCCTGTGTTTCTGTATGAGCGTGTGTGCGTGTCTGCGTGCCTGTACGTGAGCACGCGTGCGTCTGTGTGAAGCGTACATGTCGTAGTTCTGGTCCTCTGTCTCCTGCTGCACAGTCAGCTCCTCCAGGGTGGCGTCGATGTCCAGCTGGTTGGTCTCCAGCTGCCGCAGCAACGTTTCCCTCTGCAGAGAGGGGTGTGCAGTGTTAGGAGCTATTAGTGTCACCTCACAGACAGCAAAACAAACAGAGGCCAAGACTGATGCATGAAACAAGCAACCCAGTGCAACCTCATCAAGGCGGGGGCTGGACCATTATGACATCATTCCTACTGGACATGCTGTCACTGAGAAGTAAGCTCAGCTAGCCGATACAACACTAGCGGATAATGTGTCAGCTCCGTCTTCCTGTCTGCTATCAATAATGAAGGAAGTCTGAAAGAGGTGCTGTGTTCAGTCAGTTCACGTGACCACAAGAAGGGGAAAAATATGCCGACGGGGCCACAAAACCTGAAAACCCACGCGGGCCCTCGAAACAAAATCATTCTGAAGTGACAGACGATAGGTAATTAATCCAATTCTTCAAGCACACCATAGACGTTCAAAAACAGAGGGCAACCAGGGTACGTTCATGACATCGTTCAAAACGTTTTCAACATACCCGGAGTATAAACCCATGTTTACACATCAGCCTTGGACTACAAGTTCCACTGAATCTGGGTTAATTTAGAAAAAAAAAAAAAAAAAATTGTAAAAGTTCCTCTCCAAATCAGTCATACATACACACACAGTTTCTAACATCATATCATAACTGACAATCAGTTTGAACATATCTGCATACCCTCTGATGATGCGTAAAAAGGGACAAATCAATCTGTCAGGCCTGAGGGCTGAACGATAAGCTCACGAGGGCTGACGGTAAGGCTACATATTTAAAGATCTTTGCAGGCGTGGCTAAGAGATGCAGACTGGCACAGCGAGCTTTGAGTGCAGCGCGCTTGCTTGGAGCATTCCGCATAAACGATGCAGGTGCTCAGAAGCAGTCCCCCGGTGGCCTGTAAAAATAGACACGCTCGCACAAAGCCACCACAAGCAGCGCTCGCTGTCGACTGCAGCGGACAGTGGCGACCGTTTCGTTTCTCGTTCTCGCGTGGTAGAGGAGGAGGAGGAGGCCGTCCCAGCCGCTGTGGGGGCGGAGCAAGCGACTGGGGGCGCGAGACGCGAGAGGCCGAGGCAAGCGGAGGCGGGACCGACCTGCAGCTGCAGAAACGGAATGTTGAAGAACCTGTGCAAATACTTCAGGCCGAAACCGTTCTTCATGGAAGATTCAGCATAGTGAATGTAGGATGAGCCCATAGGTCTGAAAATGGGGGAGAAAAAAACATAGCGTGGTTACATTGATTTGGGCACCCTTTGTTTCCTCTTTTGGAATCAGAGGGGGGTTACGGTGCACACGTCTATGAGCAGATGACCATTTTACACTGTGAAGACCGCGCAGAAATACAGGAAGGAGCTTGAGCAGAGGCATATCTTTCACAGAGGAACAGTAGTCTTAGGGTATCCGCTCCTTTGATGGATGGACCTAATGTGGCAGTGAAACAAGGAACCCCAAACAATATAAATCCACCTAAAGCTCGGGGGGGGGGGGGGGGGGCAGTTGGCTAATGATATGGTGGACAGAACCTGCCACTATAGGGCCCAGCCCGTATGCATTGTGAGGATGGGAATACATTCATGAAGCTTCATTTATCAGGCTATTACTAAATTCCACCACTAGGTGGACGGGCTTTCGGTGTACCCGGAGGCCGAGACGGCCCTGTTCAGACGGTGTGGTGTTGAGGGGCATCAGAGCGGGCAAATACGGAGAATTGGTCCTGCTGAACGCGACCACCCGAGTCACGAGGGCGCAGCGAAGACGGAACGGCGCCCCCTACCTGTTGAGGCCCGAGATGAACTCGTGGATGTCGTCGGGGAGGATGACGCGGTGCTCGCCCATGTCCCGGTGGTTGCCGAGCACGCACACGGGCACGTGGGTGGGCACCTTGGGCAGCTCCCGCAGGATGTAGTTGAAGGTCCTGCGAAAGAAGCCTTGGTCAGTAATAAAAACAATGACATCACACCAAGGTCATGTTTTGGGAAATCCCAAACTACTTCTCTCGTCCAATTAAAATGCTGTCACACTAGTATAATAATAAGTGAAAACCTTTTACGTTATATATTGTGGAGGTATACAGTACAGTTCTTTACAATATTAGGTCTGCTGATACACTCTCTGCTCTTAAAACTAGCCTAAAAACATTTTAGTTTTTAAAAAATCTGCCTTCTGTAACAACTGACAGCTATTCTCCCCGTTTTTAATCACTGGGTTATAACGTTACGGTTTGTTTTATCACCCTTTTTACTGCGTCTTACTTTAACTGTGCTTATTTCTTCCCCTTGTTTCATTCTTTGTTTTTTATCATTGCCTTCTCGCATATCGCAATTTTATCTGCCGTTCGTCCTTCTCATTAACGCTGCTTTTATTGTTCCCACGTGTTGTAATTTTATACTTCATTCTTTTATCTGTTCTGGAAAGCACTTTGTGATCTGAGCCTGAAAGGTATTATATAAATAAAATTGATTTTATTTATTATTTATTTACAGAAGATATTTACAAAAGATAAATTATACAGTCAAAAGAACAAACAGTGCTCCCACTGTACAGCAGTTTGATACATCCAGGGTTTTCCACAAACTGGTTAGCATACAGTTAAAAATAAGTTTCCACTAAACACCCTCAACTGCTTCTAGTACAACCAGGAATGTCTCAAAATGCTATGCATTCCACCACTGACACAGATTTGATTTGCATGTTTTAAAGCGCATTTATACAGTTGCATTCTTCAACAGTCCTGTTCAATGGAAAGTCTGCACAAAGATCTGACCCCCTAACACTTGACAAATACAAAATTGATAAGCTTCGAGTTGGTATAAAACACCAACTATGTTCACATATTTTGCAACAGTTTTATTCTAGGGGCTACAAAAAAAGTGAAATATTTGATCCGTTTAACCTTGAAGGATTTTTATTTGACGAGGTGCTTAAAGGGTTAAAATCAGCTGCAAAATGCATGCAAAACTGGATTTCGGATAATCAAACGTTGAAACCATTGCAGGACACACGCACTTACAATGTCCTTGAGCTGACATACCGAAGCTTGTTTGCGCATTATGGAAATTTACTGTAAATCATCTGTGAATCCTGTTTACACGGCAACGCCGGTGCAGGCCCAGCCGCCACCCCGCCAATCCAGACTCCGAGAAACGCCAAACCCCTGCTGCTTATCACGCCGGGGTCCGGTTACGGACCCACATAAGAGAAAGAGAAGAGGTTCCGGTGCCACGGCTACAGAACTCTCACCACTGCTTGGTGATGTCGAACATCAGGATCACGCCGTTGCAGTTCTTATAAACGTCAAGGAACTGGGCATCCAGAGCCATCTCGCCTTCAGACTGCGGGCAGAGGAGAAACACTATATATATGTACACGTACACATTAGGGGAGTAACAGTACACATATTCGTATGGAACCGCTCGGAGCGGGAGTTTCAGTGTGCCACGGGCTGCAATCCGAAAAATTACAGTCTTGCTTTAAAGCACGGGCAGAACATTTATTTGTGCTCAATTTAAACTGAGTGTTCTGAGTTTATTTTGTTCAGCAACAAATAATGGCTAGTTAGCCACACTTTCTGAATAAATGAAAAGCAATTTTATATATCCCTATCTATTAATTTTTTCTGCTGGACCGAAAATGTACTGAGCCATGAAGTCGAAATTAGGGTACGTACCGAACCAAGATTTCAGTGTAGCGTTACACCCCTACAATACACGTGTGCTCGCAAGTGTGCGTGCATGTTTATTTATACACAAATATCTTTGCATACATATACCCAGGTCAATAAAGGCCGCATGTCTGTCACAGCTGTTGATATATGAAATACCATTCAATAAAGGGACTAAAATTCAATCTGGTAGATGCTGCAGGGACAGGCCTAGCTCTCTGAAAGCTTTTGGCACAGTCGTAGTCGCGGAGAACCGACACAAAGATGGGTTTGGACAACGCAGGGCCCGAAACCAAACTTAAATCACCATACCTCCTGCGGCTCGTTCTCCAGCTTCAGGCTCTCCCCTCGCTTTTTACCTTTACCTACAGCCGTTGAGAAAAACGAAAATCAAACGTCACCATTAGAACACCCGAGGCGTTAAAAGTCACACCCCGTTGCAGTCTCAGCAAGGCACGTTAAAACCAAAGCGCAAAACAACCAAATAATAATAGTTGTCATTCACATTTTAACATTTCCAGATTCACACACAAACTTGCTTGTGAAAATTAATTTGAGCAGACGCGTCACATCGTGTTAAGAGGGTGGATGAATGACAAAGGACACTGATGGTAATGGGATTGCGTTTGTAAAGAGCCTTTCATGGACCTCAAAGTAAGTTGCAGTTAGTTAGGGTTGCAGCTCTGTTGAACTACTACAAATCTCTTAAACCCATCTGAAGTGGTTCGGCATCGATTGTGACCTAGACCGCTCAACGAATATTGGCAGGGGTGGAGAGTAAGGGACTTAAGTTTGCTTGTCTAAGTGGAGGATGTTTACCGTTGGGTCGACACAGCCAGATTAATTGCTTTCCCAGGACTTAAGGTTATATCATGTTTTGTGTGTAATATGCCACAAGATATTTAGTGATAAAGATTAGTCATGGTTTAACTTGGGACTGGGCCTTCTACGGTTTCCCCATCGCTGCATTGGGGCATTGGTTATGGTCTTGGTCCAGAGGTTGAGAATGCTCCCTACTCGCCTGTTAACAAAAAACTGTTTCTCCCACGTCTCCCGCTCAAGCCTCAACCGACAAAGCTTAAGAAATCTTACAGGTTAAAGTTCTGGCGCAGTACGCCTCCTGGAGAGTATGCGTCACATACGTTTAACAACTGTGAGTAAACACGAGCGCGGTGCGTTTATGAGTCAGCCACCAGGATGCAAGGTGGAGCTATATTAATAATTCAAACCCATTATTAAGGAAGGCGCTCACTGGGAAAATGCAGGTGCACCCACCTCTGGAGTGAACACTTAGTATAACAGTTGGGGCCAAGGCTGAGTCAAGAGAAAGAGATGAGCTCTCCTACTCTAATATTTAAACGTCTAATATCGCTCTCTAAATGTCTCTCACAGGATTCTGGCCTCCAATTAATTATATTGGTTAAACTTTGAATAAATTATGATTTTAAAAAAACAGGGCGAGGAAGATAATAATAAAAGGTAATGTACTCTATATACGTATGTCAACCTAACTGAGATGTATATAAAGGGAGGACACGCATAGCTGTTAGCCATCAGTGACCCAGTGATTTGAACCAATCATTCTCAGTGGTTTGCTTAAGAAAGCAAAAACCTTTTGACTGGACCGTGGACGTGTCGGGGACTGACAGCTCATCGTAGCTCCGCCCTAATCTCCCATGAATAGCATTAGCCAGCGAGGGCGCGCAGGCGACCGCAGAACAATCGGGTGCATTAAAACAGGCCCGAGTGCTCGTATTACAGAGCCGCGGCGCAGCTCGCTATCCTGTCAGCGCGGCCCCGCGCCGCGGCCTGCACACAAAGCTCCCGGGCTCCGGCGGCGTCCGTGGATTTCCGCTTTCGCCCCGTGTTTGCTCAGTCGCGCGGCCGCCCCCGGAAAAGGGCCGGCCCTTGTTTGCACTCACACAATAGCACACAGGAGGCAAGCCCACGGGACCACAAACAGAGCACAGCCTAGACTCTACAGACTCAGCAGGCTCTCACCTAAACCTTCGGGAAGAGGGGTTTTTTGGCCTGAAGGAATCGCGGCGGGGGAGGGGGTGGGGGAGGAGGGGGGGGAGCAAGAGAAACAACATTAATATCAACCACCGTCAAAGAATTCACATCACACCGACTCGACAAACAACGCGCAATGGTGTCAGGCTGGAATGGACTGCAGTTCAAATCCAGTAAAAAAAATAAATAAATAAATTTTTAAAAAAGTAATAAAAATTAAATGAATAAATAAAAAATGTGAAGGTGAGAACAGCAGAAGTAAATAGACAAACACACATACAGTTGTACAAAACAACATGCTTTTAGCTTGAGCTAATTAATCACAGTATCTCGCACGAGGACTTCGTCACATGCACACGGCTCATGTACTTAAATCAAGGGTCTTGTGCTCCAGTTTCATTTTCAGGTGGTATTGGCCTAATCCCTGCACAGTGGGGCTTGTAAAAGGTTCAGCTGACTGGCCATGCCTGCCTTTCCTAAAGAGGCCATCATCCCAGGACTTTTCAGAAAATATCATTCTTTGTAACAATCATGGAAATTAGTGCAGCCGGCTACAAATTCTGCAGAGGTCCAGCTGGGCTGCGCAGGCGCTGCACTGGAGGGCTGCGCCGACTGCGCAGGCAGGCTGCAGTCTGCGCAAGAAGCCCTCCCTGTGTGGGTGATGCCAGGGACAAACACACACCGCCCCATGGCACTCCCAGCCACGCTGGCATTGTCAGGGCCCGATTCTGGCAAGCGGGGTGCTCTCAACGGGGTGAGTCACAGCTTTGGCTGCATGTGCCACCGGGGAGCCAATGAAATATGAATAAACATTCACTCTTTCAGGAACAGAAGTCTTATGGGAATAGACAATAAAAGGAGCTTTAATAAAGGGAAGTGCCTCTCATCAACAGAAGCTGAAAGAGAGCAGGGCTTGATGGTGTCGGTCTAGAGCCCGACACTATAAAAGGCATTCATTAACCCAATGACTTCAGCTGCTTCATCAGAAAGGCAGACTGCTCAGAAATACTGTTGAAACAGTAGAGCTGCTAGCAGAACTCAAAAAGGTTTAAAGTTAAAATTTTATATGTTAATTCAGGGAATTCCTCCTGAGGGCTTTTTGGGCTTCCCTTGCATGTTTTTCTTTGTATTCAATTTTTGTATGTGTAAATTGCCTTTCTGGCTTTTAAAAATGTGCTAAATAAAGAATAAAGAATAACACAAAAAAATATAAATAAAATAAAATAAAACAAAATAAAAAGCAAACCTCCATCACAGGCTTTGATGTGGTGGCGAGCATAGTCTCACCTTTACAGTTTCAGGGGAAAATAAAACAAAAACATCAGGATGTGCCGTTACTGAATTTTGATGATGCTCAGGATTTTTATGCAGTCATGTGATTCGTCCCCATTCTGTCCAAATCTGAAAGTGCTTTCATCAGATTGATGTCTCCACTTGACACCCTTGCCTTTAAGTAGGACTGCGTATTATTGACATTTTCTGTTCTATTTGAATCATGATTCAGACTGATCTAAAAATATGCAAACTTAAGTCCACTGCTTCAACAAGGTAAAATACCCTGTATTTTTATAGTTTTATACTTTTTCTCATTTCTTACATACTGCACCTTTAACCATTTGAGTATTTGAGCATTTCTCTTTTTAGTTATGTTAGACTTACAGGCCAATATTTAGAATTGGCAAGTGAAAATAAATGTTATGTCAATTGTTGTCTTTAACAGTTGACTCAACAACACTTACAGTATATTGTTGTAGTCTACGTTCATTAAAATAATAATGCGACTAACATATAATCAGGAAACAATGGGGCACCAGATTCCAAGGATGAAGGCACATACACAATGAGTAAGGGATAATGTGCAGCGAGTGAGTCATCAGTTTCAAACTAAGCTCTGACAGGGTGAAGCAACCCCATAGCAAAGCAAAAAAATGCTGACATCTAAACCTAACCTCAACCATTACACATCTTCCAAGTCAGCTGAAAGTGAATCAGGACATAAAGCAACCTATCCTCACGCTTGCAATTCTCAGATCAGCTCCCCAATAGAGGTCAGTTCGCATTCTCTCTCACACTGAGCTCAATAATAGGCGGACGATAAAAACTCACCTTTGTCCACCACGTCCCAGACCTCCACCTTCACCACATCATCCGTTGCTGTGAAGGAAGAGAGAGACAGAGACTGATAAATATCAGACAACCCACATGACCACACTTACACACACATATCATTCAGAGCTTAACCAAACCCCCAGACAAAACCCACTGACAGTTTAACCACAGCCTACTGAAGGAACTAATGCATTACAGGAAGTAGTATTAAAACATCTTTAAAGATACAAAACATGATTACCTCCAGAGCGGCTTTAATTCTCATCAATATTTATGAGCAAGACCAGAACCAAAAAATAAACAAATATTTAAACGTACTTTCTGTCCCTGTAAGTGTGTATGAGTCTACAATCATTAACCTATAATCCATTTCCTATTCTATAAAACCTATTAACGTATCTATCACGTCTACAATCTACACATCTAGTTTTCAGTGCTAATAGTCTAACCTATTGGGTATGCGAGTTATGAAGCACAGAATTTACCTTGTTGCCCACCCAGATCTCAAGTACAACAGTGCGTTCAAAAGGAAGGGTGCGTAAAAGAACAGGTTATCTCTGATTACTCCAAGAGATCAGTAAGAGCACAGCACAGCACAGATCAACACAATTAAAATTAGGAACAAGTAACCGTGCTCGCATATTTCGCTTTGCAAAGACAGTACGGACAAACTAATTATCTGAGAGGGCTGAGATTTCGGATCAGCATGGGTACGCCGGTCTACTTTCCTGCAGACTTCCTCATTAAAGAAATGGCTTAATTTATATTTCCAGCCGTCTCTGTGGGGGTGGGGGGGTGGGGGGGGCTTCATCGGCATAGGCTAAAAGCACAAGGGAAAGCCAAAATAATGCGGCAGGGGTTTAAATCAAGCCCGACTTGTTCTTTTTTGTTTCACTGGCAGGAAGAAGCCCTTGGCCAGAGGTAGGTACTGCTGTCTGTACAATATCGGAGACAACACAACGGCCGTTCAGTACAGAGGAGGCCTTGGGGAAAAACATCTAACAGGAGAGCTGCACTTTGTTCTGAGCGGCCCCCGGGGGTTGCCAGGCCTTTTTGGGAATTCACTCTGGCGAAAAAACGCCATTGCGGCGTCAACAACTTCGGAGCGAACGGTAGCTTGAAGCGCCGGAGGAATTCAGCTGTTGTCACCGCAAAGCCTTCCTCTGTATTTTATGGGCCTTCTTGAAATAACGGAAGAGTCACAGCAAAATGAGCTCTGTAATCCGCAGACATTTGAACATTTTTAACATAGTCATTAAACAGATGCCATTACCCAGAGTGACATGCAAAGTGCATACGAAAAGATAAGGCGAAGGGCTGTCATGGCACAATTTTATTAGCGGCACAACTGACGGCAAGTGTCATTACTCAAAAACACAATGTTAAGTGCCACAGTTTTTCCAAGCGGGAGTTTCATGATACTATGCTATAAGTAGTACACTGGATTTGAGGACATAGTGCTAAATGTACAATAAGTGTGTCCAGGTCTATTCAATCTAAAATAAATGTTTAGAGTATAGCATGGGGAACAGTCTGTTGCCAAGATACAGCTTAAACAGATTTAAGTTTTCAGCCCGTATGCCGGAAGACTCTGCTCTCCTGACTGATGTGAGGAGTTTATTCCAGCATTCTGTCAGAGAGAACAGACTAGACCGATATGACAATAATTGAGGTTTGGAAGGGACCAACATGCTGCTGCCTTTTTGGAAATGAGATTTTCCTTGACAAACACTGATGGCTCATGGCAGCCGAAGGTTTGTATGCCTGGGTCTCTCACTCACTCACTTAATTGCTGAGTGGCTCCCTCAGAGTAATAACAGTAGCTTCATTTTACCACTAGGTGGCCACACAGGGGATTTAATAGCATAAAATATTCAGCACAGTAATGGCAGCCCAGGACGGTATACCCAGCCCAGCCCAGTTCTTATAGACAGCCTGTATGCTGGGGTTGGGGGTTGGAATAGAAAGTGGGTAGGCCAATGGGAGGAGAGATCAGCAGCCATGCTGGTGAAAGGAAAGATCAGCATGGAACAGGAAAAAAGACAATCACAAGACCATATTCAGCTATGATGCAATTAATTTAAAAAATGGATTACTTCGCCGCCGAAACCTGCTCCCAACAGTGCTGAGAGTTGATATCTTGCAACACAATCAGTCGTTAATTTAATTAACTGACAGGAATGATTAAGCTGAACAGCACTGTTACAACCATGATGAATGGTCAACACTTCTTCAATGATGTAACAGGATGCCCCTCAGACTCCCAAAGCAATATTTGCCTGTACCAAAGAATTCACAAAAGCTGCTACATTCGCTGCCACTGTCAGTTCCACAACAGTCACAAAACGTGGGCGATTCTGACCCAGGTTACTCGGCTGGTCTAGGAGGTTGCATCCAGATTTCACACTTTTTTGTTTTTTAATTTTTTTTAACTGTCAATCATCAGGACAAAAATCAGACAAAACTAAGCAATCATTTTGAAGGGTAAAATGGCAGGTGGCAATAATGGTGGGAAAGGGGCAGGGTGGTGGTGAAAGAGGGGGGCTGGGAAGACAATTGAATTTGATACAATTGTACTGAATCTGTAATTGAAACTGTGAAGGAGGATTAACATGTACGGCACAGCAGATTTGACCATCTTACTTTTGTAGTTCCAGTGGATGCTGGTGGCCTGGATCTCCTGGGTGGGAATGTACTCCTCCAGAAACTTGTGTCCCTGAAGACGGTGCCACAGCGTGCTTTTACCCGTGTTCCTGTCTCCACGGATCACTATCTTCACTGGGTTGGGAAAGAGGAGACAGAATAGATCCGGATCCTTTTACTGCTGCGCCAGGGAGGGAAATAACACTGCTAATATGAAGCAGTTAGCAGGCAATGAAAACCGCCTCCTGGTAATATGCTAACCTACTTAGGACAAGACCTGGATGGGCTTAAACTATGTAAGAAGAGTTATTTCCATTTTTGAGTACACCGTACTGGAGGACTAGGATAATTTACCAAATGCTGTTGGACATCCCAAAGAAAACCATTAAGAGACGTGTTCAAATGATGCACATTTTCCACTTTCACACACTAATGAGACTACATACAGCAGACAAAAAGTAAGATAATCCTGAGAGCAACTGCAATAAAACAGCAAAAATGTACCTCATTTACAGAAGATACTTAAAAAAAGAAACAACCTATACCTCCTCCAAGTTTGAAACATAATCCCTAGGTCAATTCAGGATGGTAAGCTTGTCCACTGACACAGAAGCAGCCCGCTACAACTGGCACAGGGTAATAACACAACTGTTCAACCTGACGACATTAAGCACAATCAGTAGGCCTGCATGCTTCTTCCCCGCACAATCGCAACGATATATTAGAGCTGTGTGTCAGGGACATTACTTAACCTTACTGCAATTTGTACTAAGGGCTATTGTTCTCTTTCATGGTGAAAACCACAAGGCAAGGGGGTGAGCAGGTGAATTAATTGTTTTTTTATGTCTTATTCCTATGTCACTCCATGCTGGTTCACTGTGACTGCCAGTTTCCCTGCTAATGATTCAAAGGCACAATCTTGCTCAAATCTCTGAATAGACTTTGCAGTAAATAATCAAAAAATAAGCAAAACTATTTGCACCTATCCTGGGGGAGAAGATTTCATTGTCTGTAATAGGTGGCTTTTATCAACAGTATGACATGGTGCTTGTTACATAACTTTAATAGAAACACATTTTAATTTTCCATATTGCTAAGGCCAGCACTTACTGTTGTACTGGACGCCCTTGGCAAAGCGTCGCTGCAGACTCTGGTTCATTGACTGCAGGCCAGCAGGGATGTTCTTGTCCCTCACCTGCCCTGGCTCAGAGCCAACCAGCTTCTTCAGAGCCGAAAACATCTTGATGCTGGTAGAACCCCCTTTACATGCAATATAAAGTCCGCAGCACTAATCTCTGACTCACTACCTCACCCAAGGACACCCAAGACTGAATGCTTTAAAAGCAGAATGCCCATAAGCAAATGAAAATAATAATAATAGAAAAACAAAAAAATGTAGCTCTAGCACACAGGCCGTGCTGTGCTATTACAGGACAGAGACATAGGCAATTAAATGGAGGGTAAGTAGTCAACTGTTGTACTGGATGTTTGTCATATCTTCAGGCCAAATGTGTGTCCCATCGGCACTTACTAATTCTAGATTCAGTAACATTAAAATAGAAACAAACAAAATGTCTTATCTTCAGTGTCGATGTTTGTTTGGTCAGATCACCAATTAATCAATCTTGACAGTGTATGTCCAGCTACCGACGTCTATGGAGAAAAACAAACATAAAAATGTTGTTAATTTTAATGCAATGATTTAGCTATCCATTATTAACACTCATTGCATATGATACCGGCTAAGGAGCTAGACGTGCTTGCACACCTGCCGTCAATGAAAATAAATGAAATTATTTCAAGCGAAAATGCAGTATTCAAAGACAGCGATGTGAATTCACGTGATGATACCGAGGTATATGGTTTATATCGTATCAATAGCTTGCTTGTTAGCCATCTACTTCAAAACAGGGTTAGACGTTCAAAATCTACAGCGAGTTAGTGTAACAAATACTGCCAATCTGAGATGCACAAGCAAGTAACTTTCAGTACAGTAGCCTAAACAGGAATCATCCAACAAGAACCGTTGCCTGTCACATCAGGACATAGCTAGCTAAGCTAAGGTTGAAACAGCTGGCGAGCTAAGCCGACACAGCGGCGTCTGTTTTCTGTCAATATACAGGTTAGATATTAATGATTCCCTAGATCAAACATAAATCCGATTGCTGCCGAAGTCACCTTTATGAACTTGATCACCAGACGCTTTTTTTCCCCATTACCTGCAGCTCTCACTCCTAATTTTTATAATAAATCAGCCACCTACGTGGCCAAAGGCAAAGCATACCGGATAGCGAACTAACGAGCTAGCTGGCTAGCGGGCTACCAATACGATACCGTGGATTTTTGGCAGCTCTACTTGCTAGCTAGCTAGTCTCATAATTTGCGTATTCGTTTTCAACGTACTTACACCGAAAGCTGTATTCTACGGCATCGATTATAGCAACTGGTTCCATGCTGCGGCTTCATCTTTAAACCTAACAGAGTGACATGGCTAACTGTAAAACCACCTCCTATCCATCTTCCCAGAGAGAAAGAGCATCATTCTTCTGCAGCAGCCATTTTTCCTGCTTCCTCTTCAGGCACAGTTCTCAATCAAGACGCTGTCTAATCACAGGATCTATTTTACAGTGAACTGTTTTATTTGTCAGGCGCCTCCAGCGGCAGGGTGATGTTATTGTATAAACGACTGCGCGTGTTTTTATCTGTTCATTATTACAAACAGAATGCAGGACAACAGCTTATAAATTAAGAAAATAGAAATTAAATTGCAATTTTCCACGTTTTCCTTGTTTATTGCAAGTTTGACTTGCCAATTGTAGAATGTGTGCGACCATGAGGCTTCAAGGTTTTAAAATATGAACCATGCAAAATATTTGATCAGGTCTGATTTATTATATCTGCATTGACATATTTTTGACAGGACTATTACAGGACCAGGGTTGCAAACCCATTCCATAAAACAAGAGTCTACAACCTGGTCTGGTCCCAGAGAAACTACAGGGCCTATACATTTTTTTTATAGTTACTAAGCACTTAATTTATAAAGAAGTTTATTATACACTTAGCCTCACCTGGATTGAGCCTGAATTGGCTGCTGATTTTAAGTATGGAAAAAACTGCAGACCCCTGCCACAAAGCAAACATTTGTTGTAGCCCATAAACTGATCTAAATGGAGGACATACTTTCTATTCATTCCAAATGCAGTTGATGAATTCAATTAGTTGAAAACAGTGAACTCACAGGACCTGCTTTCTTGGGACAGAATTCATCTCTAATATTGTGTTGAAAAATATAACTTAGCAAACCACAAGATTCAGTGTACTGGCCTGTTTCACCTTAAAATCAGGATGCAGTCCCAATAAACCAGGTGAGGTGAGTAGCTGTGTAATTAAAGACTTTAACTGAGCAAGCAATGCAAAGCCGAAACAAATCCTGTGTGACCACTGGTATATGAAGAATTGTAAGTCCATATAGAACAGTGGTCTCCAACCCTGGTCCTGGAGAGCTACAGGGTCTTCTGGTTTTTGTTTTCACCTTAAAATCAGCACCTAATTGAGACCCAAGACACCAGGTGAGTTGAGATAACTGTGTAATCAACTGCTCTAATTGATAATTGATTGATTGAAAACCAGCAGACCCTGTAGCTCTCCAGAACCAGGGTTGGAGACCACTGATCTAGAATTTTACAGGTTAGTGTCACAACCAGTACTGTTCTAACTTCACGTAGCCTTGTATAGTTGCTTCAGTCCATGGATGATACATTGTTCCAAAGACACTGAAATGTGACGAGCAATGTTGTTGGTTTTCATTGACCAGGGAATGATTTAGATCTGGGACATCAGGAAAACAGAGTCTCTGGCCAATCAGTAAAATTGAGAAATCAATTCACAATCAGAGAAATAAATAAATATGAATAAATAAATAAAAACATTTGAGGATCCCTGTCTTACATAATTAAAATATATTGCTGCATTTGTAAACATACTTTAATACACTGAATTACTTTAATACACATATTTAAAAAATCATTTGAATATATGAAGGGGATCCAAATATAATGGGTGCCGGTATTTTATTTGCTTTGGTTAACCAAAACTACAATAATTGGTAGGCTACATTTTACATTACATTTTTATATATTAATACTAAAATACAAATAACAGCTAGTCTATAAGTCAATGCAATATATTGATAACATTGATATATGTAGTTAAAAGTCTTCCATTATCACTACGGAAATAATATTCTTTTGCATAATGATAACAAAGGGCCATATTTAAATGTTATAGAATAAGTGCGTTTATATATTAAATTATAAAGGCAAAGCATCTCGAGCTCGTGCTTGGGTTTGTGTATTAAATGCTATTCCCCCGACTAACACCTTATTGAATCCTAGGAAGTCCTCAGAAAACGGGTTGATACTGACAGCGCGGGGATTATAAAGCGAAGGCCAAGCAGCTGAAATTAGTCATTCTTCCAGTAACTTATCTTTTTCCTTGTTGGCATGTTACGAAAATTAGCTAAAACGGAAGTAACAGCTAAACTTTCAATGTCACAATAACATTTTTTCTCCAGTGACGCAAAGAAATTGCAACTGCTAGTACTGTCTAGTTGGCTAGGTCTATCAAGCTAACGGTCCTGTGAAATAGCGGTGTTTGTTCACTGCAAAGAAGCAAAAGCTTTTGTTTTGTTTTTTATTTTATCCACCATCTTTGAAGGAAGACATTTATTAGCGGGAACTATTAACGTATACGGACGCTTGACAGATCACAGGGATAGTTAAGGCGTTAACTAACAAACGTTTCTCGGGTAACGTTATTTAGCACTCTAGCTAACATCTTTGTGTTGTCTCGTCAAGCTAGCAGCTAGGTGCCACATCCAGTCCGACGCTGAGCTGTACCTTTTCGGTAAACACTAGTATCACCCATCACCATCAGCAACGTTAGCTTGCTAACCGACGTTGGAATGAATCGAAACTAGTGGCATAGACTAGCGCCGCTATCAAAGGGAAGGTCCGTCTTCTTTTCCTTCTGCACAGATGACGCCGTTCCAACCCTGGTAGGTTTCCTTTTTGATAGCTACCTGACATTTTTCCGACAATAACCTCTCAAGTTGTATTGATAGAGGGGCGTGGCTGCATAGTTTTTCAGAACAGGTCGTTGCTTTAGCAAGCCAGCCAGATGTTAGACCTAGCTAGCTAATTATCTAGCTGGTGTTAGCTACATACACATTTATAATACACCACAGCCACAATAGCTGGTTCGATGAGTCCCTACGTTTAGCTTCAGATTAAACCAAGTTACCTATATCAAAGAATGCAGTGCCCTGGGAATGAGAAAATGAGAGCTAACCAGCAGAATTTACAACATAGGTAATGTTATCTTGCTATTTAGCTTGTTAGCTAACAGCTAGCTAGCGGCCACTGTTCCTGGAATGCAGCTAGCTAGCTTACGCTGACAAGCTCGCTAGACATCTGTTAGCTATATGCCAGCTGTATTTGGCCAACTATACATCTCTTTCTCTCATCACAATAAATGAGCTACACTAACTTGGCTTTCTTGCTGGCGGTATGAACCCGTAGACAAAACAATGGTTAAATTCGGTTACCCAAGTTAGCCCATCGGCCTGCCCAACTAGCCAGCATGTGACACGTAACGAAATGATGAAATCCATTGCAAATGAACGTTGCCTCCGTGCGTTTTTTAAAACGATGTGACTCATTTACTTATTCAAGCGACAAACATGTGCATTGTCATACACAACCCGTTTTATGTCTGGACATGTCTGTTCAGAGCACAGAACATGTCAGTGATTTGCGCTCTCCGCAGGTCACGTTTGTGTTGGGAAAATAATGGCAGCGCAGGAACCATCACCACCCTCATCACTGGAAGGCAACAAACCCGGATTTCCGAAGAAGATTTTGGCCAACAAGCTTGAAGATAAACACCTGTGTAACTGTTGTCAGAAAATTTTAAGAAGACCATTTCAAGCCCAATGCGGTCACCGTTTTTGTTCATATTGTTTTAATAAAACTGTTAGGTAAGAGGCGAACTAAGTTTATTGTACTTAATCCCTAACTAATAATTAAGTAGGCTATTCTAACATAATTATGCAGTACAGCTAGTTATCTACTATAGACCGTATTGAACCAAGTACTTTAGTAGGTAACTACTCATTAAAGGTCAACAACTAATAAAAGTAGACGGTATTAGTACAGTGTTCGTACAAATAATACTAATAGTAACCGAATTACTATTATTGTGCTTCTCTTCTCAGTTCTGGGCCGCAAAAATGTGGTGCTTGTATTAAGGAAGATATATTTGAAGATCCAACATCTATTCTAAAGCAAGGCTGTGTAAGTAAAGTTATTGTTTTTTTTTAAAATTTAATTTGTATTTATTTATTTCTTTATTTAATTTTTTAAACAATCGAATGGTAAATTTACAGGTTCCTCCCAGGGCCAAATTTGCCATCCAGTGGCAATAAGCATATGCAATCAGTCAGATTGAGAAAAGCGTATGTGTAATACACCACCTGAAGAGGGACCGCAAATGCATCCAGACACTGTTTAAATTCTTCCAAGTTCTTTATTAGGCTTACATGTATCAGATGAGGACCATGCATGTATCAAGTAAAATTAGTATTTGTTCTGTTAACCTGCTTTACCTTTCCAAAGGGCTGTAATGCACTATAATTACACAGGGAAAGCAAAGTATTCCTAGTCAGCCTGGTCTGAACTAAAACTTCTCAGAGCTGTTCTGTGGTAAGAATCACAAGTTTGCCAGAAGTTTGATGTAATCGCAGAACAAAGAATAGATACGCACTGCCTTGCAGTGGGAGGAAAGATCTGGACACTTAATGATCTGCAGAGGAATGGAATTCTGTGGTCCTTGGAAATTCTTAGAATATTTTCTTTGCAAGGTCATAACAAGGCACATTTATTTCCATAATAAATGTGCCTTGAGAGAGCAGCTGAGAGAGTACCGTCTGCTTGTGTTTTTCAGGCGTTCCCTGACAATGCAGCCCGGAGAGAAGTGGAGGCTCTGGCTGCCGTTTGTCCCAACGAAGGATGCACCTGGAAAGGCAACATTAAAGAATACGAGGTATGGGGGCACCCCTCTCTGACCAATTTCTCTCTTCCAGTCATTTGTGTCATTTGTTGCATAATCTGACATATGCAGGCAAATTATATCTTTTCCTGTGGTTGTTCTGTAAAAAAATAGAAAACAAGAAAACAAACTTTGAAAAAAATTGAGGAAAGTCTCTTGTTGGACATACAAAACTTTTAATAAATTTGAATTGCCAGGCATACCAAGTTTTATGTGGGAAAGAAATCTTGTAAAGTCATTTTAAGGCTTCTGACTAAGCTATTAGAAAACTGAATTTCGAGTCCCAAGTAGACATTTGAATGTGGCATTCATGTTAAAAGTTAAGCCTTTCAAGTCCGCAGTGTTTTGGATGGCGTAGTCTTGGTTTCTATTCCCTGTGCATTCCTGATAATAGATCAAGCAACATGTCTTTGTTTCTTTCTACAGCTGAACCACGAAGGCAAATGTGAATTCATGATCATCCCCTGCCCGTCATGCAAAGAACTCATAAGATTTAACGAGCAGGAACGTCACAACGAACGCGAGTGTCCAGAACGAACCCTGAATTGCAAGTACTGCAAAGAGCCATTTCATTTTAAGAACATAAAGGTAAAGTATATAGCATGCTTTGGAATGCTATGACATACAGAAACCGCAATGTAGACTGCAACACCCTAGTGTTCAAACATTCCTGTAACTGAACATCATAAAAATGTCGTAACATGAAACTGTTCAACAATGTGTGAGAATATTCACTTATCACAAGCATTGGCTGGCCCTTATATTTCACTAAGACCTGAAGTTTACACATTCCAGACCATGGATAAGGGTGGCTTTAAGTCAGCCAAGACCAGTCCTGCTATTGCTGCAGCAGTTTTTTCCAACAATGCTCTAAGCAACTTGTAGGCTGTCAGTTTTCCCCAGTTAAAAGCATACCTCTGCTTCAGTTGGTATGATTGTGGTCTGTAGTCACTGGCTTGTGAAAAAGCATATTTAGTGGAGTGTGCAGGCAAGTACACTTGACTTGCAGCGCTTCTTGAATGGATGTAGCCTATAGTGTATGCAACAGTGGTGATTTAAGACACAAAAAACAAAAACAAATATAGACACGCATGCATAATACATCTATTAATAGATATTATGGGCAATGCCATTCGGCATATCGGTAAACTACATTTAAATAATGGGAATCATGTAATACATTATTTGAATTGTTTATCAGATGTTAACAGAAGTTGATATTCTCTTCTTACATAATGTACACTTGTTTGTGTATGGTTTAGACACAGATAATTTAACTTGGCTGTTTAAGTTGTTAAAATTAGAATGTTCACATTTTGTGACGGTTTTATAGACACTAATTCAATTGGCTCCCCCATTTTGCTTTCTTAAAGAATGGTATGTATGCTTAATTAATTTTTGACATTGTTTTGTAGGCTCATGATGAGATATGTCCAAAGTACCCTATGATATGTGAAGGTTGTGCAAAGAAAAAAATTCCCAGAGAGAAGGTGAGTGTTTTGAATTTTATAAATTCCAATATGAAATTGTTTCCTAACGCTGCAGGGCTTTCGTAAGTATTGCAAGGTTGACAGAAATAAAGCATTTGGTATTATTGCCTTAAAATGAAGTGAATAAAGGACTTGGGTCACTGGCAGCTTCCCAGATGTATTTAAAATAGATGAGAGTGCTGGCAAGTCGGCAGTGGAAAAAATGAAAAGGTGCTCTTTGGAAAATGAGGTTGTCTGAACTCGAGTTCACTTGAAATCTGTGTAACTGTTGTAGCCTGGTCAAGAAAAGGGGCGGTCGTCCAAGACCCTCTTTTGCAAGAAAAGTTTAACTTAATACATCTGGCTAAGAACCAAAAAAAAGGGCATGACCTTTGTGTTGCACCTAAGCAGCTTGCATCAGAGTGCCCAACTACATTGATGCAAAGAATTCTGGGAGGAATGCTTTACTGGTGATGCCGCTGATATGTTAATGACTTTTTTGTTGTTGTTTTTTTTTCCCTCATTGCAGTATGTAGACCATATTAAGTTCTGTAGTAAATTTAGAGCTCCGTGCAGATTTCATGTCGTTGGGTGTGATATGTCGGTAAGTTGTCTTCTTTTATCGTTACTCTTTTTGTATATCTTATGAAATATTACATCCTTCTATTGTTTATAGGAAATGAGTTTGCTCATAGAGGGTACAAAGCCTCCACAGTTGAATCAAAGTACAGTAGTTTATTCAAAACTGATATTAATATTGCGTGTGTAATTTCCTCTCTGTGCTATCTGCGGAAGGAAATTCTCCACCCCTCTGCTTCCTCCTTTTTTCCAAGACCACAGCCAGATATTTATGAATTTTTTTTTTGCTTTTTGTGTTTTCTCTCGATGAGGTGGAGAAGGAGAAGATCCACGACCACGAGCGCGCCTGCTCCTACGAGCACCTGAACCTGCTGCTGCACTACATCATGGGCCTGAAGGTGAACTTGGAGGCCCTGCAGCCCCAGAGCTTGGAGCTGGCCAGCCACAAGGTCTCTTCCCGCGGTCCCCTGATGTGTCTCTCTATCACTGAGTGTCATTGCAGGGCTCTACAGTGCCCTGATATTCAGAGCATTTGCTCCTGAAGTTTGATATGTGCTAACTGGAAAATAATTTAGGAGAACATCTACTAATTAGGATGCTTTAGTGTGCTAAAATGTTCAATTTAGGAGGTGCTCCTTGGAAAAAAGTCTTAGCATTATAAATGTTCCTTAATTTATTACCGTATTAATATTGTACTGACTGTGTGTAACATTATTCTTTTCTGGTTAAGGATCTTTTTGTGTTAAAGTTAGTGAGGTTTCTTGTGAGGCTCCTTCCTAGATTCATTGTTCTGGCACATTTTATTTTATTTTTATGCCTCCGCGACAGCGCAGCTGTGGCCAGAGGCATTATGTTTTTGGGTTGTCCATCCGTCCATCCTTCCGTCCATCCATCCGTCCCGATTCTCGTGAACGCGATATCTCAGGAATGCCTTGAGGGAATTTTTTCAAATTTGGCACAAACGTTCACTTGGACTCAAGGATGAACTGATTAGATTTTGGTGGTCAAAGGTCAAGGTCACTGTGACTTCACAAAACACACTTTTGCCTTGGTTGGCGGAGGCATACAACCGCGAGGCAGTATTTCTAGTTGTTATTAATGTCATTAGCATTTATCGTATTTACCGATACCTTTTGTCACTGTCTGTGTTGAAAATGACTGAAAACAGGTGCACGAGCTGCACCAGTCCCTGCGGGACCTGGAGGTGAAGCTGGGGCAGCTGAGCACGCAGACGCCTCCCGCGCAGGGAGCCTGCGGCCCCGCCCCCGCCCCCTGCCCCGCCCCGCTGCCCACCTCCTTCACCCCGGTGCTGCCCAGCGCGGTGGGCGCCGCCCTGGAGCTGCAGCTGCACGGCGAGAAGACCAAGGTGGCCGAGCTGAGCCGGCGCTGCCAGGACCTGGAGCTGAAGGTGGGCACCTTCGAGAACATCGTGTGCGTGCTCAACCGCGAGGTGGAGCGCTCGTCCACCACGCTGGACGCCAGCAACCGCCAGCACCGCCTGGACCAGGACAAGATCGAGAGCCTCAGCAACAAGGTACCAGCCCTCCGCAATTACCTGTGACCCTTCATTTAGGGATGCTCCGATGCAGATGCTTTGACACCGATACTGATACTGATATCGATGCCATGCAAACGATATTTACTGATACCACTACAGTACTACGGAACAGTGTGGGCTCTGTTGTTACTGGTTCTACAGTGCGACTGTGATGAATTACTCTACACGTCCCTAATACCTTTGGGAATTGAATTGAAAACAGACTACATGAAGGTTTGCTCAATAAAAAAACAAGAAGCATTCTATGATGATTGGAGTTATGCATGTTTTTTTGTGTGCTCTGAGGCTTTAAATAAACACTTTTTCCAAATTGGCTGCACAACGCGTGGTACTTGTTCGGCTGCATAAGAGAATAACTGGGCTCCCATTGAAATAGCTTGCATTAAGCTATTTGTGTGCCCTATGAAATAAATAAAAAAAATAAAAACTTGCACAAATCACCAGAGGCTTCAGCCTCTCCCGTAACTCTGCCCTATTATCAAACGTATTAACTATTGACAAGCAAGAATAAGCTTGCTAAAACATTGCCTAAATGCCTTAGGCATAGTGCAGCAAATATAGATGAAAATGAGCATCTCTGCGTTTTTTGAAGGCAGTTTGTTCCTGTTCTCATTCACAGTATGTGCTGTTGTAGTTAACAGCCGTTTGCTGTGAGCACTTGTGCAAGGTGCACATTGGCTTGTTCTGCTTCAGCCAGGCTGGGGAGGCAGTTTTATTGCTCTATTGCGAAAGCCAGTAGTTGTGCTGCCACAACTGCCTGTTAATGGTGCAGTTTTCGCATAATTCTATGTAACGTAGTTACTTCTTTGAATGGGAGGTGTTTATGCATGCATTGACACAATTTCCTGAAATATAAATGATTAAAAAGCCATTTCAAGACTGTCTGCTATCTAATTGTTTGGGTTACGAGCGTAATTTAATTTCCAATTTTTTAAAGTGTGACGAAAATATTAAGAGGCAGTGGCCTAATCACAGCTCTCATTATTTGACTGGAGTAGGCTACATGAGTTCAGCACTCCTTTCCCACACCTATTCATGTGATATCACACTTTTTTTTGCGTCATGGTATTGGATGTTTTGGATCGGCAAAATTTGAGATCACAGGTCCTCTGTGGCTGATCCTTCGGAGCATCCCTACCTTCAGCCAGTCATGGTCATGGTCAATCTGTCGTGTCCTGCTTTATCTCTTTATCTAGACTTTATCTAACACTAATCCCATAGAGCATGACATTTATGTAGTTTTAAAATGGCAGGTGGAAAGCAGAGAAGGTAAGAAGGTAGCAGAGAGAGCAGGGGTTACAGCTCAGAAGGTGCCCGTGGAGGGGACTGTTATATCCCCTGCGTTGTGTGAACCGGCAGATGGAGCAAAAAGTTTGTTACGATGTGTCAGGTGATTGACTCTCTGCAAGAATATCACTGATGATCTGATTTCTCATCAATAATCTGGTTGTCATCGCTACTGTCATTTCACTGCTCTAACAGGCACCTAGTGGCACATTCCTCAATCGTAGCACCTTATTGCAAGAACCAACGTCATACCTCATCCTGCTTTACACGGGCACACTTAGGAAATTAGCGCACTTTGAGAGCTGGTGAAACTAGTAGACAAGCAATTTAATTTGATTCAATGCTCTACACTGAGCTATTTTTTTTAGCTTACAAAGGTGTGGCGGTGGATTTACAGAAGCAATGTTTGTTTGCTTTTCTGGAGAGGGTGTGGGCAGGAGATGGGAGGGGTGATCGTGTCATTTCCGGACACTTAACCAATCAACGCAGAGCTCAAAAACAGGGAAACGGCTTCCCAAAACAGCCTGTTCAGCTCGAATAAAAAACTTGTATTTATATTTATTTTTAAATGTACTGGAACATTTCTTCCATTTAAACTTTATAAACACATTTGGTAGACCTTGCAGAATGATATAAAATTGCCCAAAAATAGTATGATATGAGACTTTTGAAGTTTTTTGGTTGCAACACGTTGTAGTGTAGGCTTCACTGCAAGGGTTGAGTCTTTGATGGAGTGCCTGTTTTCACTGACAACGTTACCATAAAGGGGAAGGGGCGATCGGCATTGCCACTGTTGACAGGGGCCGTCAAACGTCAAATCGCAATGGCTAACAAGGACAGGAATCATGATCCCACTGCGTTTCAGAATCTGTGTACATTGTCACACTTTGTTCACAGATCACAAAAGAAAATGGGGGAAATCACGGAAATGGCTAACAACGGGAAACGCCGCGGAACTGCCAGGAAAAAAGTGCAAAAATCACAGAATCTGTGACAACTGGGACTTCTGTGAAAAACACCCAGCCATATTAATATATATCAGTGGTATTAATATTTAGTGAAATATTCTGACAATAAGATATTTAGGGTCATCCCTAGTTCTGACCCTGCCCACCCTATGCCAGTTAGCACAACTGACGTGAATAAAAACACTGAGGGGAGCCACTGTTCCTTTTGAGAACCCGTTGGAGGTTCTTGCTGTACCCAAATCCTGGAAGGTCTTCAGGACCACAGACAGCGACTGCCTCAATGGCGGGTTGATTAGTAATCCGCACAGCTGTGACTCATGATTTATGTCCAAACCGTTCACGAGGACACCGTGTTCTGTATCTTTGGAAGAGAAAGACTTTCACGGTCAAGCTCATTTTATAACCCCTAGCTTTCAAAATAGTTGAACTTTGCTTCTTTTAACTTTTATGTTCTAAGAAGGGAACTAAGAGACCTTTGAACCAGTTAACTTCCCTTTTGTTTTCTCACTGTGTCCGCTCTCCACCCAGCATGATTGCCACACCTGGCACCATGCCACAAGTTATTTCTACTGAGGTGTTGCATATTTCACAATTACCAATTGTCCTTTTTATGTTAATGCTTTTGACTAAGAGCATAATCCTGATCCGGTGTGTAATTTAGTTTTGCATAGTATCAAAATTCTTTGAATACTAGGGAATAATGCAGTACCCATCCATCAATTGTAGCAGAATGTATTTGACAAATTTCTGACAGAAAAAATTTTAGTCATTTTCTTTGTGAAAATGTAGTTTAAGTCGGCTGATCTCCATCTTAAAGTGGGCTCGGTGCGTCTCTGTTGCTATAATTGCCATGCTCGTGGGGCTAAAGCTAGAGTGTTATGGTGCTGTAGCAATGCTCCAACAAACTGCTTCTGAACTTAAGGAGGCTTTGTCATGACCTTATAGGGAGGATAAGCGGTTGGTGCCTGAGTATGGTCAGGTGTCCATTCCCACAGTGTAGAAGTGTACTTCATGCTATACATCAGTTACCAAAAAAGTCATTCAGATATGCATCCAATGAAAGTCGTCACAAAATGGCAGTAATCTACCGGAATGCGCTGCACTATTCATGCTTGCTTGGACCGAAGCAATAATTTATGAGTGCTTTGCTGTGCATAAATATTTGTAGCTCGTCCCACGCGGGTCAGCCGCAGATATTGACGAAGACCGCCTTAGTTCCCCTTTAAGAACCAAGACTAGACTGAGCCCTCTGTTTAGGTGCGACAGCTGGAGAGGACGGTGGGCCTGAAGGACCTGACCATCGCGGAGATGGAGGGGAGGATGAGGGAGATGTCGGCCGCCACCTACGACGGCGTCTTCATCTGGAGGATCTCCGACTTCACCAAGAAGAGGCAGGACGCCATCGCCGGACGCGCGCCGGCCATGTTCTCTCCAGGTAAAACTTTAGCGGTGCACAAGCTAGCGCCCCTTTAGCGTACATGTCATTATTGTTGGGCGACGTTAGCTCAGGGATGTAGAACAGTCCTCTGCCATTTGGAGTTGCCGGTTCAATCTCTGGCAAGTGTCGACGTGTCCTTGAGCGAGACGCCTAACCCCTAATCGCGCCTGGCGAGCTGCTTTGTGCCTTCCATGGCTGCCTTTTGCTATTGATGTGGGAATTGGTGAATCAGAGTCATTAATTGTAAAGCACTTTGTATAGCCATAGTTGTTGGAAAAAACGCTATATAAATGCAGTCCATTTACCAATTATTTCTTTGGTCCTGATAGCTGTATTATAAATAATAATACCAACAATCCTAGTATTATTATTACTGTAAATCAGGGCTGCCCAACCCCGTTCCTGGAGATCTACCGTCCCGTAGGCTTTCTCTCTAAGGCCAAGCGCACCTCATTCAACAGCTGGACATCTCATTGAGCTGCTAATTAGTAGAATGGGGTGTGCTATATTCGGGTTGAAATGAAAACCTACAGGGCAGTAGATCACCAGGAACAGGTTCAGGCAGCCCTGCTGTAAATACAATGGATGCCATCAGGATAGTCCTTGTCTTTTTTCTTTTTTTTTTTTTTTTACTGTAATGGTTCCCTCTTCTCTTCAGCATTTTACACCAGTAAATATGGCTACAAGATGTGCCTGCGGATTTACCTGAATGGGGACGGGACAGGGCGTGGCAGTCACCTGTCCCTGTTCTTCGTGGTGATGCGGGGACTGAGCGATGCTCTGCTCAAGTGGCCCTTTAACCAGAAGGTGAGTTCCACGGCAGGATGATGTTTACAGGTTCAGGGGGGCGGCCGCCTGCTAGGTGAAGGTATGTGTAGAATAAGGCCTCAAAATTTACGTGCTGTAAATAATGACAAACCGGACCCACCATTGGGCGTGAATATCTTGAACGATTTTAGGCAGTGGTAGCCGACCCTGTTCCTGGAGATCTACTGTCCTGTAGGTTTTCATTTCAACCCCAAATTGGCACACCTGATTCTACGAATTAGCTTCTCAACAAAGATCCCTAGCTGTTAAATGCGCTGTGCTTTGTTAGGGTTGGAGTGAACAGAGTTGGTTAAAACCGATTTAAGGAATCCCAACGGGTTTATTATTGCACAATGGGAAATGCTGACCAAGACATTTGGCTTTGATTTAAAAGTATTTAAAAAGACATTTTGTCAATTGGACTAAAATGTTAAACACGAAGCTGAACTGACAAACATTTATTATTGTAGTCCTGGCAGATTCAGGTACTATTTGGGAGAAATAGTTCTAACTGATGCAATGGAAAACAGCTGTGACCGCTTAAAGATGGTGGTGGTGGTGGGTGGTAGTACTTTTAGTTTTGCTTTAGCAGCAACTTTTAACACCAAACGGACTGCTGACAGTACTTGAGTACTTGTTTCAAAGGCCTTTGTCCAAAACTGGCGTCCAAAAAACCCAGAACAAGCGATAGTGTGCGTTGTAGCGAGAAGCCGCTATCAGCGCGATTAAAAAAATGAGCCAATCCGTCCTCCCTTAGGTAACGCTGATGCTGCTGGACCAGAACAACCGCGAGCACGTCATCGACGCCTTCCGGCCCGACGTCACCTCCTCCTCGTTCCAGCGACCCGTGAGCGAGATGAACATCGCCAGCGGCTGCCCGCTCTTCTGCCCGCTCTCCAAGCTGGACTCCAAGAACTCCTACATCCGCGACGACACCATCTTCATCAAGGCCATCGTGGACCTGACGGGCCTGTAGCCGCTAGAACCACCCCCCCCACCCCCCCATCCCCCTTGTCCGCGCGCGCCGGACCGCCCTCGCCCGCCGCGCAGCGCTCGCTCTCGGCCGCCTCGCCCGAGAAGTCGCGCGGGGCGCCTGACGCGTGTGGCGAAGGCCCCGCCCCATCACGGCCGCGCGACGCAAGCCGCTCTTAAGTGTTCGCTGCGTGTCATGACGCTTCCGTGGCCGCTGTCGCTTTGCTTCGGCTCACCAGCAGGAGGCGGTGTGGTGCCGTTAATAACGCAGGGAGGTTGTGCCGCTTTGAATTATCCATCAGAAGCAGGTAGACTTTGTATGTAGTACATAGCTGCTTACCAATCTGTATTTTTCATTTGCTTCAGAACTACACAGTTTTTTGTGCACTTCTTGTGCTCTAGAACGTTCCACAAAGAAACGTGACGTGAAGGTCTGACCTTCCGAGTAAAACCTTTGTGGGAAGACAAGTCAGACGTGCTAGAGGCTTGTAAAATACTGTTTTCATGGTGGAAAATGTCTGTTCCTCTCTTGTCAGTGGGGTAGGCTGTGTTTGTAGTTGTGCCGTAGTTCAGTTAGCCTCGCCTGCAGTATACGCAGCTGTTGCTGCGG
Source organism: Anguilla anguilla (assembly GCF_013347855.1). Taxonomy (NCBI): domain Eukaryota; kingdom Metazoa; phylum Chordata; class Actinopteri; order Anguilliformes; family Anguillidae; genus Anguilla; species Anguilla anguilla. The sequence continues at coordinate 18,843,207 of NC_049210.1, forward strand.
TCTTCGCAGTAAATAGGAGTGAGACTTCAGTACGCTCGCCGCTTGGTGTGTTCTCATGCTTTTGGGCCCTTGCTCCCGTGGAATAACCTGCCGCTTGGTCATTTGTGTGCGCTAACTTAATTTTGAGTGAATTTGCATAGACAGACGTGGAGTTATAACAATAAGACGACGCGCGTTTATTTGACCTTTTTCGCGATTAATCCCCGCTATTTTGCGATGCCTGGGGTTTCTCAGACGGTGTGCAACTCAAAGTCTTCTCGCGTTCCCCCCCCCCCCCCCCCTTTTTGGGCTGTGCGTGCCTCTGATCTCAAATCCTGTGTTTTTTCATTTGGTAATTATTTGTAGTGGTGGACATTGCTTTGAATTCCACGAATCAAAGTACAGTATTTGGATTTATTGCGGCCTTGTTGTGGTGTGTGAAGTGTCTGGTAGTCCGTTTTTTAAGGTCTCCCCTTTTTGCGATGTTAGTCTGCATGTTGGATCTGTGGAAGATACACTCAAGTTAGAGACAGATCATTGTTCGTTTTTTCCAGTGAAAACACTGAATCGCCGAGAGCGATCGAGCCCTGTCGACGAATAAGCCCCTTCGCTATCGATAGCGTGACCGCGACACTAGAATTGGCCCTTGGCTAATAGGCTACGTGTACAGCGCCACTTCTTTGTGGTGGAGATGGCCTGTGGATAAAGGCCTCAGAAAGTTCCGGATTTTAGTGATTTAGGCCTTAAAAAAAAAGGTTTCATAAAGCCGTGTTATAGCTGCAATCATGACGCGTTACAAGGCTTCTCCGGTTCCCCGGATGTGCAGAGCAGGTTCTCGATCTCGGTGTGTGTTCTCTTGTTTGCCGGTGAATACTTCCAGAAGGAAAGGCCTTCGTCTGTTAGGCCGACACCGAAGGTCGCGTTCGATCCAGCCTGTCTTTAAATCAGCCGTGATTACATATTGAAACTCTCTGTGCATGGGAAGTTTCTCTTGTGGAAAAATAGCAGATTATTAGCGAAGCTAAACATATTTCATTTCCTTTTCCTTTGAGAACTGGGAAGCTTATAAGCACACTGACTGTATGGCGCTTTTTAAGGTGACTGTGCTGTATTGCTTATTTTGATTAAACGTAAGCAGATGCGTATGTGTAATATAACGATAAAGCCTATGCACTTTTAACAACTGCCGTATTCTGTCAGTATATAATGCTGTATTTGATAATTATTAATGCTATGTCTATTCAGTTATGATAGATTCTATTAATTAATGATATTGGTACTATTATGCGCTGGTTTAAAAACAGGTTTGGGTTTATTTGGCCGCAGCAGCAATCCCACACAAAAGGCCCTCTTGAAAGAACAGGAAGTGACCTCATTCTTTTCTTCCGTGTTGTTTTTACGAAATCGTTCATCGTACGGCTCACGCACTCGAAAGGATTAGCAAAATCCACAAGGATCCATCTAAAATAGTTTGATCGTTCGATGAGGTATAGATTTTTTTTCAATAAAGTATTTCTGCGTGTTGGTCGTTTTTGGCCCAAACGATGGCTAAAATAACTGTGTAAATATTGTTTCAGATCAAAGGGGGCGTATAATCCGACCTCTGTGATGCTTTGTAATTACTTTGGTGAGGAATTCAAGCAAGCATTTCACTTAAAATTGGTAAAAACAGTATTGTCGTGTATGATGTGAAGAAACGTAATGCTTGAACTCTACCCAAATTCAAAGCTGCAGAGAAGGGGTCATAGTTCAAAGACCCCTCTAAATAATTTCATGAAAAAACAGAAGACATGCTACTAAGTGCATCCGCATGTAATGGTCTGTCCATGATCAGTATTGTTTATGTATTATCAAAAAGAAGTGTGCTTAAATTTAATGTGCGATACTGTGACTGTGTTAGTTCTGCATAGCATTTTTATTAATCCCATTCTTTAACCAACCAGATTGGATATGCACCATAGGACAGGCTGCGTCCTTGTGTTTGCCTGGTTCAGCCTACGTGTTATTCACAATTGTAACCCAGTCTTTACAAGTGATATTCTGATTGTCGTCTTGTACGTCATGAGATTTGTTGTTTCAGTGCTAAGGTGTCCTGAGTAGCCGTAAATTGTACTATACTCAAATTACATTTAAAGAAAAGTAGTTAAGCATGCTTATACACTAAATCTTAGAGCGCACAAGTTATGCTAACTCATTTTGGTGTTTTATTTAGTTGTATAACAGATGGCAGTCATTTGCTGCCTGTATTTAGTACGTAATGAGAGGTATAGCCTGCTGGCACTGCTCATTTTCATAATCTGTGAACAGAAATGCTTTGTGCGCACCTTTTAAAAATTGTAGCATTTCCTGAAGATGCAGGCTTGTTTTCCTCATGACCAATTCATTTTTGGTGTAGTGTATAACTGTGAAACCCCATACAAAACTCATAATGTGAATGTTCCTGTATTATTTACCCTTTATTATAAAAGTGTTAAATTGTAACCAATTAGCATGTGTGTGTACCATCTGTTTCTTATTCATCACAGCTTTTTATTTTGTATTCATGATTTTTCTATCCAGGGGAGTCCCATTGATACAGAAATCTATATTGCAATGGCCAAGAAATATTATGTTAAGTAATGTTGCCCAAACTGCAGATACGTATGTCTTTGCAGGTGTCGGGTAGACCATGAATATTATCTGGCCGTGCTTAAAATGTGATTTCAAAATTGGTAAAGCGTGGAGTGAGAAACTGTAGATTCTTTCAAAGCTTTTGACTGTGTAATAGTGGGAAGTAATTTGCAATCAAATGAAAACCGCCAAGCCCGGGGCCTCCAAGGTAGCGCATCCTGTTGAGTAATTTGTGCTTTGTGTAACGACAAACCCTTTGGCACCCCAAAACATCTCCCACAGAAGGGAGGTCTGGGTAATTAGGGTCACCCGTCACCCGCACCCCTACTCCGCTCTTTTTACAGTGGTAGGACAGTCAATTTGACTACAGCTGTCCTACCATAACCTATAACACCATCCTGCCTGGATAGAAGCACCAGGTTTTCAGTTGCTGATTGGTCGATGGGTCCGAGTTCTGATTGAATCTCAGACTTGGTGGTCAGCAGTTGTAAGGAATGGACTTCAGTGTGAAATTAGGCAACCCAATTTTCAAGCTTATAAGGCCTGGCAAGAAAGTCATGTCTGCGTCTGCCTGTAATACCTTTAATTCTGCTCTGATAAATGTATTCAACTACTATATTTAAAATACAAGGTTCTCAGTTAAAAAAGTTTAAAAAGTGCCTGTCCAGTTTTTTTTTTTCTTTTCAATCTTGCATTTTGTTTAAAACCTCCCAATGGCATTCATAAATGTTTGTTTATACATGTTTGGTGACACATTTGTAAGCAACTTCATGCAGTGACTTCAGTTCTTAAAAACGTGTCTAAATTTGGTTGTATACTATACTGGACAGCACTGTCACTGGCGTGGAATGCCAATTTCACTATTGTGCGTTTGCATAAACTTGTTCAGTTTCACTTGTCACCAGTTTATATAGGCTATGTAGCACTGCATGTTTTAGAACGATCTAAGCTTACGGTCTTCTGAACTGAGTTCAGACTAGCAGCTGTGTCCACCATGTTTTACCTGTGAATTTGTTCCATGTTGTATGTTCTTTATGTCAGTGAATCAATCCCTACCCCGTTTAGCTATCTTTTGTCTTTGTGCTGCTTGATTCAAATGGGTTCTTATTGATTAGCAGTGATTGTGTTGAAGTTGCTAATTTGCTGTGTTCTGCTTTCAGTCATTTTGGCTGTTAATCTTGACTGAATGTATCATTAGTAAAACCTTCACAGTTGTATACACTTTGAATGTATCTAATTCAGACTTAAATTTAGTTCAGATTGATGCATGGCTCTTGTGTATTTCAATAAATAGTATTAACTGAAACTAATTTCTTTAGTGTGTTTACTTTTAAACTTGAAGTGTATGAGTTCAGTAAAGAGACCCACCCTTCTTTTATGTGTTTTGTAATGTTTCCAGAGCAGAGTGTATTAAATGGGTAAGTTTAATAATCCCTCCCTCCCCACATTGGTTTATGTGTGGAGAGTGTCCTGATGTAAAATGGTTGCTCTGTGTCACCCTGGTGAGTGATATCACCAGGTGGTGGGTGGTAGTTTAGGTGAATTTCCCACTTCACTGGAAAGAGATACTGGAGAGCTCTGTATAAATGCAAAGCATTATTTTCTGTTTCAGTCTGAGTCATGCGCTCTCTCATAGGCAGAGTTTGACTTGTAATCTCAGGGGGGGGGGGGAGGTGTGGGTGGACATTCTGTCTGTGCGTGTGCAGCTGGCCTGACATCCCCTACGGCACTTTCAATAGCCCCATGGGAGGTTTCCGGACCATCTATTAAAAACCTAGGCAGTAGACCGCAGCGCAACATGCTAGCATTTTGTTTGTGGAGGTATTATGGGTTTATTGTAGTGACATGCTTCTGCCACAGGGAGGCAGGCTCCCCTCCTTTATCTCTGCCCATGCAGTCTGTAGGAGTAAGTTTTGACCAGGAGGAGAGCCAGAGGGCTGTGATCTGTGTGTGGTATGGTACGAAAGCCTGACACTGGGGCTGCTACTTAAAGAAACAGTGATTAAATGACTAAATATGCACAAATTACTGTCAGGCACTGTTCTGCGGCATTAGATATCAAGTTGTTTGTACAATCAACTGAGCAATTTGTGGAATGCAGACCACATGCATTAGGAGAGTATCATAACTATGGGCACTGTTTCAAATTATTTTTAAGAAGACTTTAAGGTGACACAAGAAGTGCAAATGATAATTTTTTTGGAAGTGTAGCAGAAACAAACCAGAGGATCCTCCTAAAACAATCTTGATACTCACTAACAGATTTCCTCTGTCTTGTGTTCAAATTATGAGCTGCTGTAAAAAATGGGCTGAATGGTCTCTATTCCAAATCCTGGAGTACGATGTTCAGAGATGTCCAGTATCTTGCGGTGCAGTACTCAGACTGTCCACATGGTGTCAGTGCAGCAGTGGACTGCCCACACGGTGGAAGGTGCAGTGTTATGATTAACAGCACCTGTGTTATGATTAACGGCGTCAGCCTTTGGGAACTGGACCGGAGAGCTTTTTATGTGATAGTTGGAGATGGATTGACACCCAGGAACGGAGCTCTTTCCTTTTGTGCTCCACCATTACTGCTTTCCGTTTGTCTTTCCGATGACAGACCGCTCGGAGCATCTGTCTCACCTCCGTCCCACTCTCGCACTCGCACTCGCACACGCGCCTTCAGAAAAGCAGCAGCTTAAAAAGAAATTGCGGGGGAGGGGTGGAGGGGGGATGGTGGAGGGGGGGATGTCCTGAAAAGGGATCCGTCTCTGCGGATTTCTTTTGAGGGAGCTCATCCAAGCAAGCGTGGTTTTCATCCTCCGGCGCGGGGGCACGTCCCCGATTCTGGTCCGGGGCCATTGTGTGACGGGGGGGTGGGGGGTGGGGGGTGGGGGGGAAGCCCATGCGTGTGCGCGTGAGTATGTGCTGTCTCTGATGGATGGCTGTGGCTGGAAACCCTTTTCTGTTCGCGCACAATGGCCCCTCTTGTCATTTTCACCCTAAATGCCCTGAGATTTATTACGCCTCTGCCTCTCTGCCGCTGCTAGTAGCCGCCATCCAGTACGGCGGGGTTATGACAGCGCTCACACAAAGGAGGGTCTATATGAACGTGCGCACTCCAAAAAAACATCTGTTTAAAATATACGCTGGGCTCGTTACGTCTGGGCCCTCCGTGATCTACGGCACATTTCCGATCTCGGAGCCCAGCTAATTGAACGTGATTGAGCGGCAGCGGCTTTTATGTCGGATGCTGATTAAAACCAGAGCAGAGGGTTAGCGTAGGTCTACTTTCACTTTCATGCCTGAAATGTCGAGAAGCTAACAGAAACCGAAGGAGACTGCCGCCGCAGCTGACGGCGTAGGCCACGTTCAGAGTGCCGGCCTGTCCGTCACTCGACCTGGGTCCTGAATGTGGCAACATGCACTGGGCTACAGATGACGGGCTACGCGCTTTTTTTTTTAGCCGGTCTGTGTAGTCTGCCTCGGGGGACGTGTCCTTATCCAGCTTTCTCTGTGTTCTGTTTTCTTGTGAACCCGATTGTGTAATGCTAATGGAAGCGCCGCTCGGTTCCATTTAAAGAAACTCACGGGGGGTTCCCGTTTTTGTTCAGCACTCTGGCCCTTGTGTGAAAGCTCTTGCCGAGGGACTCCATTGACGTTGCTCCTGAAGGATGTAAGGAAATGACCACCCCGCACGCATGTCTGGAGATCCTGGACCGAGATAGGAACCATTTGTGAACCATTAAACCATGTCTAGCCTGTAAGAAAGGCAGTGGAAACCTGGACAAGTAGCACATTGTAAGGTCTTTTAACGTTTTTGGCAGTTAAACATTTAATCTTGATCAATGGGTTTTCAAACCCTCAAATTATTTCTTTCATGAGAAATGTTACTCTTATTACTCACAGTTACCGCCGACAAATTGGCGCACAGCGGGTAGTTGACAGTCATTTCATTAAGACATGCTGTAAATTAATATGTGGTTCATTTTAAGTTCATCATCTATGGGCTTCTAGTCCAGGGACAGGATCGCAACTGGCCATTGGATATTTTGATGAGATTGCTGAATTCCCCCACCCTCAAATTTGGACATCAGCGATAAAGAAAAACATATTTCCATTGTCAAAATAAGCACAATCACTTTATTCAGGCTACTGTATTCAACCTCTGCTTTTTCTGAAGTCTAATTGTATGCTTTTGTGATTGTTCATGCAACACTGGCCTTTTTTCTTTGATTATGCCCAAACATATTCAGGTTGATTTGGCTTGAGCATCATATGCCAAATTGAAGCAGTAATTTTGATCAGCGTGTACCCTAAGTTGCTCAATTTAAGTTAAACAATGTATTGCAGCAAGTAGCAGGTAGCTATCTCATCAAGAGGCTTGACTTGCCTGGATTTCCGTATTAAACTGGCTGGCTTACTGACAATTCATTCCTCCTCAGGGGGGAGACTGAGAGCCGTGAGTCACTGCAGGCAGAGTAAGCCATAAACAAATATACAGTTCGGGCTGTTTTCATTCTTTTTTTTTTTTTTTTTTTTTTTTTTTTTTTTTTTTTTTTTTTTTGCTGAGCATGCCCAATTTCCACCATAATTAGAAATGGAGTGGAGTTGAAAGAAGACCTTTCATGTGTGACCTTTAACATGCGGTCTGCGGGTGCCTGATTGACCAGCAGGGGTTGCTAGATGGCAATGGAACGCGGGTCACTAAGCAACAGAACCTTTCCATACCCTGGGTGACTCAACCTCCCAATTGTGTGCCACCCTATGGAACGACCGCCCACAGTCGGCACTGGCACGGTCCGGATTCGATCCGAGATTGCGGAGCTCGTCCCTTCTGCGTGTTCTCAATGCAGAGATGTATAGGGCATGCTGAGCGAGAGAGTGTGTACATGTGCATCTCTGTGCGATACGTGAGTTCTCTGTCTTGCTGATAACTAGTTGTGTTACACCTGTATGTGCAGTTCATTCTTCTGACAGCTGTGAGAGCCAAACAGCGAGATCAGTGGAAAATTCCAGTAAGACCTTGGGTGTTTGAAATGCATTCAACAATCAATCGAGCGTGTGATTCCAGCCGTGCGATTGGTTTGGATCCTAAGCACTCCTGCTGATAATTTGCCAGCACAGCACTGAAATGGGAAGGCGTGAGTAATGCACACAATCCGTCCATTTTCACAGTAATGAATTGCTCTGGAATAACTGACCCCAGGATAGATAGATAGATATTTTTTCAGTAATTAATTGCTGCTCTTTTACGGCATATCCAGTATAAGAGTGCAGATACATCACAAGGTGCTTTCTGTACGAGTGCATAGGCTCATCATGCCAAGTTTCTTTCAGCTATCTAACACAGGGATATTGTGAAATTGACTGGACTGAGAGGTGTCTAGGTGCAATGGAACCTGCAGGGAGTGTCGTGTTTGAGTGCAAATAAGAGGAGAGAATTTCTTGGTTATAAAATGTGACCATTTTCAGAAAGAAATGGCTGTGACAAACAAGCTCAGTGAAAAGTCAATTGATGAAAATGACTGTTTTCCTTTTCAAGGCTGGTGAAATGACTCCCCCCCCCCCCCCCCTCCCCCCATGCACATAAATACTGAAAAATAAATATTTCCCTGAACAGAAGACAGGTCTCAACCCTTTAATGAACATATATAAAATAACAGGAAATATTGCTGACCACGGAAGATAATTCTCCCACAAACATTAAACATGCTCTATGGTATGCAAGTAATCGATCGGTCAGGGGAAGGTCGGACTGACCTGAGTGAAGTATGTGGCCCCATAATTTCTGTGCATTAGTTCTGCAAAGGCCTGAGGTTAATGCCCCGAGCCCATCCCTGGTGAGACCATAGAGTGTCTGTTGGGGGTAACAGGTGTGACCTCCTTGATCCAGATGACGGTCCTTTGAATGCTGGTGTTGATTCATTTTCCACCCTTGTCCTCATTTCCTTTTTATTTTGGCTCATTGGTAGTTTTCATATGGTGAAAACGCTGTCGGGCAGACCTCATAAAATGACCAACTGAAAGTTTGAAAGAATATTTTCCTGAACTAAAAAAATATTCAATCCCCTTTTTTGTGGAGAGAGGTGCCCCTGTCATTAGAAACATATTTCTAGTCGGTCTTTCATTGCGGTGAATAAAAAGTTAAAGTGAATGGATAAAAATGATAAATTGATGTGACGAGAAGCGTTTGATTCATCCTCTCTCAGGAGATTGACTGACCCAGCAGTTTCCTGCGTACTGGACAGGTATTGGGACGGGACCAAGAGAAACAGAGCCCTCCTCTGATCGTGTGAACTGCCACAGAGAGAGAGAGAGAGAGAGAGAGGGCCAAGCATAGACAGATGAATGGTCTTCCCAGAATGCATCTCTTTTGGGATTAAATCTCCACACGCTTCACTTCACCAGTAGGCAATTTATACATCGGCGGTATCCGGGCAGGCTCACAAAAATGACCTCAGCCTCAGTGAGCTCTTTGGCCAATAGGCTGGAATTGATACTTTGCAAAGCAGCATGGGTAATTTTTAAAGATAATAGGACAATTAAATGTGGGTTCTGCTTACAGTGGTCTATAAATTGAGTCATTTGCAAGTCTTATTGAAGTGAATCAGTGCCCAATTATATAAAGTTTCCATTTATTAACTGTTTGTAAAACATTAACAGTTGCTATTAACATTAATTATGTTTTGTCATGCCTGTTGTATAATCAACCACTTTTTATGTTGCCCTAAAGTAGACAGTAATCACCACCTGTACTTATCTTAGGTGTGATCATAAGACACAGTAAAACTATAAATATATTGGACTTCTCCATTTGTGAGATTGTTTGTGAAGGCTGCAAAAGGTGTATCACAGGTAAGCTGCTGCAATTAATGTTAATGTTGATTAAGGGGACATCTGTGTGAAACATCTCAATGAAGTCTAGCGAATGCATTGTAAAGCATTTGTAATTCATGACTAGATGTTTCTGTGTGTCTATGAGGTCAGTTATGATTGGGCCTGCAATGTCGGTGTGGAATGTGGAAAGATTTTAATGCTCTGAAAAAAAACAGAAACAGAGGAATATGAAGGGGAATGCCTGTTTAATTTATATAAATTATATAAATTGTTACTATTTTTCAGTATGATTTAATTACATTAATGACATGCTTTCTGGTTGCTCTTCATAATGAAATCCAGCTATTTTCTGTCTGAAGCCACATACTAAATTATGTCAGGACAGTGATTTATTGTTTATTTCTCTTAGTTTTGATTTCTTTGGATGGCCTGGCGTGTTTAGTTCCAAAAAAGCTGTGGGTTTTTTTTCAGCGGGATGTGTGGCTTCCTCTTGAGAACGTCAGTGAGCTCCCGTTCTGCCAGTGCACTGAGCCAAAGACCTCTGATTAAGCCCCGGCAGACCATAATGATCAGCGCAGCGACTTAAGTGGGCAGCTTACACATCCGTTTTAGGGAGCTTTCTAAGAGCTATGGTTCTCAGTACAGCTTTTACACTGTTCCCATGCGAATGACGCGCTCATCTGACTGCTCAGTTAATCAGATGAATGAAATGGGTTCTTTTCACCCAAATAGTTCAACAGGTTACTTCCTCTAATATCACCTGATGAGATTTACTTCAAGTCTCTTTGTCATTTTTTGACAGTTGTATTTTTAAAGTACGTATTGCATTGGCATCAAGATATCACAGTTACATGCAAGTTTGGGCACCTCTACAAAGTGTATACAATGAATCTATAAGTGGACAGAAGCTGAGCAGACCTCAGTGTGGTAAAAATTAAACATCTTTATGAAAACATTAATGCATGATTACTATACATTACATGCAAATGTTTGGGCATCCTGTCAGCAACAATTTCCAAACATTTCTTGCAGTGAGCTAAGTCTTTCTATAATTTTTTCCCATTCTTTCTTGCTGACCTCTTCTACCTCTCTCTAGCTCCTCTTCCTCAAATATCTGTGGGTGTCCTTTGATCTCCCAACAAATTTTAAATGATGATCAAGTTTGGAGATTGTGACCGCAGTTTTAATAATTTTATCTTTTTTCCTTGTGGTTTAGTTTGCTTGGGATGATTGGCTTACTGAAAGATTAATTTGTGGCCTGAGAAAACTGAGATTGTTTTATACTCTTATATTGTTATACATATATTATCATATGTAATTATATTCCTTAAATATATAAAAGTGGTAGCCTTTTAATTATTGGCATGGACTCCCTCTTTGTCAAACTGAGTTCATGCAGGCATGGACACGGGTTTGATTACCAAGATCCCATCGCCTGTAGTGATCTCACTGTCTGTTGCCGTGGCATTTGTGTTCCTGGCACGCTCCGGGTTTCCTGCCGGCCCTTCCCGGCGAGCGGTAAGGACGCCCGCAAGGAAGCCTCTCGAGTTCCTTTCAAGAAAGCGCACAAAGCAAACATTCAGCTCCCCCCCTCCCCCAGGTGCGCAAGCTGAGCTGATTTATTCCGCAGGTCGAGGCGCACGTCGCGCTCTCTCCCGAAGCTAGCCCGCGGCACGAACCGAGCCCCTTCACTTGGCGCGCGTTTGAGTCTTAGTTAGAGGGTGAGCGCGTAAGAGGAGCCGTTCCGCTCCGTCTCTCCCGCTGGTCCGTGTGAGTCTGGCGATGCGAGCGGCAGGGGCGGATCGAACCGCTGCGAGCGCGCCGCGGGAGGCGCTAGGGTAAGGGACGCTCGCGCGCGGCGGCAGCTGCATCTGTTATACAGCTCATGGGAAACCTCGGAGGGGGGTACGGCTGCAGTGCTCTCCGTGGCCTTCGCACAAGCGGTGCTGCCAAAGAAAATGGTGCGCTACATGAAGCTTAGAGCCGACACAGGTACAAGATGTGAAGGGCTACCATGACCTTTGACCTCTGGCTCACATCCTCCCGCCAAGGCACAGCCACTTTTCCTTTTCTTCTTTGGATTGAAAAAACAGACAAGGAGACAGTCACAGATATGCTGTGTGACCATAAAATGATGTCGGTTTTGAATTACTCTCAATACCCTAATAGCTGGGACAGATTTTCAACTGTAGGATAAAATAATAAAAAAAATAAAAAATTATAATAATGCTGTACTCATGTTATCCTAAGAGCCTCCTAAAATTCAGTAGCTGCAGAACTTACCAGAAAACGTACTGTATCATAAAATGTGAATGGGTGGTTATACTGATTTTGGCTTGGGAAGAAAAAGCACACACAGTTCTTGGCCCTTCTTGTGCTCTACCCTTTCAAAACTGTTCCATAGGACCTTGTAATAAATCCACCAAATGATTTTTTTATTTTGTGTATTTGTCATATATAGTCACTGTCACGCTTTAAAATGCAGTATGGGTTTAAGTATTTTATGAATAGTCGTTGGGACTGAATGTCCCCGACCTGCTAACCAGATGCCTACAAATTACTAGGCCCTCTCCTTCTAACACCCATAGCTTTGCTCTTACTGTAGTGTACCGTTTGGCCTGTAATGTGGAAAATACATATTAACTGACTCAAGGGTTTTGAATGAATGTGTGTTTCTGGGTTTCGGAGTGGGTGGCAAGCAGTGCTGCGAGATCACGGTGTAATTGCTGATTTCATGAAATGGAGGAAAGGGGAGAAATACTGATGTAGCGAAGGAAGAATTGTCGACGCTCTATCTTGCAACCACAAATGCTTGAAGTGCTTTAACGACCACTAGCCTATATATAAATATTTTTTTTGCCTTTCAAGCAGAAGCAGAGGAAAAGAGTGAGTCAGTGTGTGTGTGTGTGTGTGTGCGTGCGTGTATGTGCGTGTGTTTGCGTCGTGTCTATCCTAATTTTCTTTCCTGTGTCCATGTGAAAGGAAAGTGTGCATTGGTCTTTTCTCTTGCATTTGGTTGGTTTTCTCTTGCTTCTGTTGGGCATTAGCATCACTAAAGATCCAAGTGGAAAGCTTTTTTTTTTTGGGGGGGGGTGGGGGGGGGGGAGAGCAAGGGAGGAAGGAGGGAGTCACCGCTACACGGCAGGATGGGTTTTCATGGGGCATGACTTCAGTCGAATTCTGCAAGACTGAACTCACTGCTCTGAGCCACTGTAGGCTCGTGTCCCGGCCTGTGGCTACCCCTGTGTGTGGTGTGCGCCCGTCTCCTTAGTCGAGAGCATTAGTCAGACGCTCTCACGTAAAAGACCAGCGCTGCTCTCCGGTGTCTGGTTGCCATATTTCATCTGGTGAGGGTGGCGTGGGTGTGCGGGGGAGTATTTTTCGGGCTACCGTAAGCGATGTTCGCTCCACTTCCTTCCACATCCCGTCCGTGAGCCCCATGATGTAATGCTCATGATGGTAAGTGCTTTTCAGCACTTGTCCGTCTGTCCCAGTGAAGCCCACGCTTTTTCTCATGAGGTCTATTTTAATACATCAAACAGTCTGCTGCGATGGGCAGTGTCCATTCATATTATCTTCACTGCCAGGGAAAAGTTTATTAGCTTCTGTATTCCTGTGGAGTATCTTAATGTGGTCATGCATAGGTGTGCTAGTGTTGAGAAGAGTTCTGAGTCAACATTTCTTGAATGGAGGATCTCTCACATGCTTTCCTGTGCATTGGGAAGTAAAACCTCTGGCTTCACAGTCTGGCAATGTGCTACTGTAAAAAAAAAAAAGAAACCTGGGAAAGTGGTTTGTAAGACACACAAAGCCAGAATCAATCAACCTTGTTTGGGGGAGATTGGGGTTTGAGAATGAGGCTTCATCCTACAAAAGAGTGAACGGACTTTCATGTCCTATCTCTGACTCTGTGATTTGAACTGTTCATTACACTTTGCTGTGGAGTGCAACACAAATTAATGATTGACAGTTAATCTTAGCTCCTCCCACCACAGAATTCATGAAACTTAACTCTCCTACCACTTTATGTTTTCTGGAAATGTGACCCTCAGTGTGCGATTTGCATCTTCAGACCAACATTTTCTCATGTCGTGTCCCAAATAAAAAATGTAAGGCTTTCTTAAAACATTATAAATGTTCTTTTTGATGTTATAAAATAGAAAATTTTTAACTGGGCAGCAGGAAGTCTTCAGGGCTTTAAGTACATGTTTACTGAGTCTTTGCTAAAGCCTCCAGTACTGGAGCTAATTGGCTATTACTGTAAGTGTGCTATGAAAGACCTCAGTGGAGATGTCACCCCAGTGGCAACAGGGGAGGGGGGGTGGGGGCACTAGGATATGAAGACACTGCGCCCCCCCCCCCCCCTCCGCCCCCTCTCTCATACTGCACTTCCTCCAGAGTACTTTTATGGGCTGTGACCTGCCCCGGGCACCGCAATAACAAAGATCACATCCTTTCACTTGATTCGACAGCAGCTCCATCACGAGAGCTTGTGTGCATATGTCACCCAGAATAAGCCCACGCTGCAGGGGAATTGTCTTTGGACCTGGGCCATTCAGAACCAGGCCTACAGCCCTTCATTCTCCCACATCACAGCCATGGCAGTTATGGACCGGTCAGACCCTCTGCATCACCCAGAGTTTAACGAAAGATTTAGAACTGACTGTGCGGACACTTCTTGATCTACAGCCATATCCACTGGCCAGCATTAAATGCTATGTTTTATTTAGTCGCTCTTCCAGAACAGTAGTCTGGAACTTTATGTCCCCGTATGATTTTTGAATGTGTGTATTAATATATCGCCATCTTACGCATTGAAGCATGGCTCCAGGTTTCCGCTCGATTCGTCCTCAGCCGCTTGGATGTCTGCTTGAAATGCCAAGTGATGGCTATCGTGCTGTTACAATCCATGTAGAAATGCCAGGAAATTATATTTTGAACTTGATTGTATGCTGCTCACAACTCATAAATGTCTTCAGCAAGAGTAATTGTAGTTTCAGACTTTACAGGTTATTAAAAGATGATGTGGTCACATTACCGTACAATTCCGTATGAATCATAATGCTGAGATTTCCACACCCTAATGAGTAAAATTGTTTCCTCTTGGATATGCTCCGGACATGTCAGACTTAAAAGAGACTTGTAATGTTTGCTCTTCACCACAAGAGGGTGACTCAAGCTTTCAGCCGTTGTCTCTGCCAGAGCTGGAGACCTATGCGTTTTAGATGGCTCAGCTATAAGAAGCAATATCCAACCTATTCCTGTTTTGAGACTCAGATGTACTCCAGATGATGGGAATATTTTAAAAACTGCTGTACCTGTCTCATTAGACTCCATGCTCTGTTCTCCAGAGAGAAGGCTAGAGGTTCCCTTCACTCTTCCCCTTTTTTCACTATCGTAAAATAGTTTGTCATTCAGGGACTAGCAAGAATAATCAGTTGATGGCTGAAGATTCCTAAATTCATCCACTTGCACTGTATGTGTTAACATTTGCAGTAATATATTAAAGTAAAGCTTGCACTTTTCAATGTCAGATACACAATGGGGAAATGATAAACTGCCTTTTAAAATGACTGCCTTGTGAAATTCTGTTCCCAATTCAGGTTATTCTTGGAATGTCCTAATGACGTCCTGTCCAAAATCTGGAAAAAACAGTCCTTTAAAACAGTGGTTCTTTGGCGGTGGGGGGGGTCGCAAAGCTGCGCCAAGGGGGCCACAGAAAAATTCAATATGTTGTAGGGATATCTCTACTTAGTACTGTTTAATTTTGGCAATGTAATAAATATGTTTCAGCCTACATTCAAAACAATGGCGTGCTTAGAGTGGCATGTGGGCCATCCTGCGCCCCCTTGACGAGCTAGCTGTAACGTCATCAGAACAGCATCACAGCTCTTAATATACTTGCAGCATTTGTCACCAGAATGGATGAGCTTCCCATTAGACACAATCCTACTGCATTTAATGAAAGCAATGATGTAGAAAAGAAATCTAAATTATGAAAATTTGATGAATCTTTCATAAAATATAGTTTTGTGTAGCATAATGGCAGACGTGCTGAAGTGCTAAAGCCATGCAAACTACAATGCCATCTCTTGTGAAATTATCTGGAACAATAAAAATACTGATTTTTTTACCAGTGGAAAGAGGAATATGGAAAGCACAAATGACAGATATCAAAACAATCCCATAGAAAGCCAAACAAACATCTTACCTTGTAGCCCTGCGAAGAGCCAAGTGCAGAAAACTTCACACCATTGGTGAGAAGTTACTACTGGTAGCAGCAGTGGATGTGCAGAGTGATGGTGAGGGCGGAAGCAACAAACAAGCTCAAGGCTATACTACTGTCCAACGATACAATCGGGAGAACAATCAGGGACCTTCTTTTTGATGTGAAATGCCAACTGATCGAAGAGGCTGAGATCATCTGAACAGTTCTCAGTGCCGCTCGATGTACTGACGTTAGCAATGCAACTCAGATTGACGTGAAGAGACTGGGCTTGTCCAGGATTTGAACCGAGGACCTTTCCTGAGCCAAAGCATTAATCATAACCCTAGACCAACAAGCCATTCATATGGTCTTTGAGCCTTACTTTGTTGAAGTAAACATAGAAATGTGTAAACTAGTTTGAAACGTTGCTGTTTGCCCAATACAACCTACTAGCACTATATAGCCATGGCCGGTTAGCTCAGTTGGTTAGAGCGTGGTGCTAATAACGCCAAGGTCGCGGGTTCGATCCCCGTACGGGCCAACAGTAAGTTTTTGGTTATAATGCGTGACTGTTGATAGCTATACAGCATTCTTACATTCAATAGTGTATTCTTGTAAGTGTACCTGGAAGTGTCTTATAAGAACAATACAGTTTGAAACAAAAACAGTCTCATCCTTCTCACTGAGGTAAGCCTTGTGCATTCTTGTGGTGGAATTATCGGCTATACCACTGTCCAACGATACAATCGGGAGAACAATCAGGGACCTTCTTTTTGATGTGAAATGCCAACTGATCGAAGAGGCTGAGATCATCTGAACAGTTTTCAATGACGCTCTATGTACTGACGTTAGCAATGCAACTCAGTTGCTAGTTTATGTTCGATACTCAAGGGAGGGCAGAGATTTTGTAGGATATGTTATTTTGTAAAAAAGTAGAGAAGAGAGCTATAGGTGAAGAGATATTTAAAATGTTCAACAAATGTTTGTGGAAAATTTGAAAAAAGTGTATGGCTGTTCGGTCGGATGGTGCTGTGTTCGCAAACAGGTTTGACGTGAAGAGACTGGGCTTGTCCAGGATTTGAACCGAGGACCTTTCCTGAACCAAAGCATTAATCATAACCCTAGACCAACAAGCCATTCATGTGGTTTTTGGGCCTTACTTTGTTGAAGTAAACATAGAAATGTGTAAACTAGTTTGAAACGTTGCTGTTTGCCCAATACAACCTGCTAGCACTAAGCAACCATGGCCGGTTAGCTCAGTTGGTTAGAGCGTGGTGCTAATAACGCCAAGGTCGCGGGTTCGATCCCCGTACGGGCCAACGGTTGGTTTTTGGTTGTAATGCGTGACTGTTGATAGCTATACAGCATTCTTACATTCAATAGTGTATTCTTGTAAGTGTACCTGGAAGTGTCTTATAAGAACAATACAGTTTGAAACACAAACAGTCTCATCCTTCTCACTGAGGTAAGCCTTGTGCATTCTTGTGGTGGAATTATCTGCTAATAAAAGTGAAACATCACAGATTTGGCAAATTATTGCAAGGGGATCCACAGTGGCACTTGTTGTCCACAAAGGGGGCCTTAGACTTAAAAAGTTTGAGAACAGCTGCTTTAAAGCATGCAGCAAAAGGTCAGTTTGGGGTTGCAGTCAGAGGTCACCTTCTGGATTTCCCTGATGTCCTGCACTGTGCCAATGCTTCCTGGAAGGGGAAGGATGACCCCCCTAACAGGAAGAGAACCATAAATGGGCTCTCCTGGGAGCTGCATTCCTAATGGACAGGTGCTGGTGCACTGGGCAAACCCACCTTCATGGGGGTGACAGTGGTCAGGAGATCCAGTGGTGTGTGAGAGGGGAGTATGTTGGGGCGGGGACCATGGTTTTTGAGACAAGAAAAGTCGAAAACACGAAACTCAGTGGCCATTCTGAAAAAGGTGCTTATTATTAAGGAGGTCCCCCCTCCCCCAAGATAGAACAAAATGAAACAATTGGGGAAGAATTATGTATGAAAATTTGTAAAAGATAAGCATTTAAAGTTGAAGCATATCTAATTCTAAACTATATTTCACTATATATATTTCACTATAAATACCATCATAAAATAGATTTAAATTTGTTCTACCAGGGGGAGGAGTACCAAACCACTTCTGAACAATAATAGCAGGGAAAATTCAGCAAGGGAGTGCATTTTGGTTGAAAGCAGGTGATATAACCTTCATAATGTTATACTGTAGCTTCACTAATTTTTCATGCATTAGTGTGAGGAAATATATTCTTTTTTTCATTTCAACAGCTAATTTTGTATAGGAGCTGTGCTTTCAGGTGAATATCATTTGCACTACATATGACATCTTATAATGCTATACATTACAAATACAGTGTCTAAAAGTACCACCAAAAATTCACGAGTGCTACTTTATGATCTGTTGCTTACTGAATGTCAGCATCAAAACTGATGTATCTCCCCTTTGTAATCAACATATTTCTGGATTTAATCTCAGCATGGCACTATCAACTAAGATGGACATTTACAGAAAAAAGAGAGTTGGGTGAGAATTAAGTTTCATAAATCCTATGGCCCTCCACAACAAATAATTATGATCACACTTCACACTTCTACTGAAAACACAACAGTTTGCTTCTATATGTGCTCAGGTTTCCATTAAGAAAACCTGACCATATACGCAAGTAACTCTCGCTTTTAATTTCTGTTCATTTCATGACCAATCCCCTGCACCCACCACTTGCTTAGATGACAATAACAGACAGGCTAACAAATCTCATGGAATTTGCTCCAAGAAGGGTCAACTCGTGTCACTCATAATTCTAATGAGAAAAAGAGGGAAGAAAACAGAGTTAGCTAAACGGTAGCGGAAAGAAAATTCATGAATTATGAATCGTGTTTGAAGTGAGAGTACGAGAGGGCTGAGACGTCTGAAATGAGAAGGGGAGCTGCGGGAACACTTCATAGGTGAGGGTGCTAGACGTGATGTGGTGCTGCTGTGATTAAAATTGGGGGGGGGGGGGGGGGGGCTTTCATTTTCATTTGGTGCTCAGGTAACCGGCGCCTGACAGACTCCCCGGGTGCTGGGCTATCCCAGAAGGGGTGAATTTACGAGCCCTGTTCCACCCCTTGTAGATCCATCTCAATTTCGGTTTAATTTCTCGGTCATCGAGCGCGTACCGTTTACGAGCCTGGGCGCACGTGCAGGGAAGGGACAGCCGTGCTCGGAAAGGGCCGTGGGCGGTAAAACGCGAACGCTCTCTCTCTGCGGTGAAAAAGAGTTCCAGTCGCCAGAGAGATTCCTCGTCCGCCGAGACATCGCTGCTTGATTTACGCACACGCTGTGCTGTTAAACAGAGCAGCAGTTCTTGGTGTAAGTGCTCACTGTCTGCTTTTGTCTGTCAAATGCATTAATGTCAAACAAATGTCATCCAACAGGGTCCAAAGTGGAAAAGAAAAGTGTTTCTTGCAAAAAAAATTAAATGAAATAGATACTGTACATGAACAAAAATTGTGGCTTTCAAGTACTTCTCAACCTCACATGATTAAAATGTCCAACAGCATCTGAATCAGATTAACAATAATATTTTTATTACTTAAACCTTCCTTGACAAGTGAAAGCTCGTCGTTTTTCTAAGGCTTTCCGGACCTTCAGAAATCTTTACATTTTGCTCATTGTATGTGACAAGCTGAGACAGATTTCAGCATGTACCACGGTGCAGGTCAACTGCGATTTCTTAAAGTCAACCTGAAAATGTATAGTTTGTCTGTAAGTAGTGAGGGGAGAATGAGGCTTTGTAACCTAAAAGTTGGTGGAGCTACCTTATGCTATCAGTAACTCACTGTTTTAAAGCAGTCATTGTGTTTTTTGATGTGAAGAGAAAAACATTTTGATTGGTTCAAACAAGCCAATGCATCATAGCTCATTGTAGCGCCACCTATTATACGGTTCATGAAGCCTCACTTCAACATCATTATCTGTAAGAAACGAGTGGGCCTTTAATCGAGTTCTCCAAGCATGACAAAAGCAATCTATCATAATGCTAAACAGTGATTACAGCTGCACACTAGAAGAATTGTGTTTCAGGAAGCAACAGTTCTATTTATTAGAGCTAACAAAAGGGATATAAATTCACAATTTATTTCCACAATGTCTAATATTGGCATACACATCGGTGGGCAAAAATAAAACCTTTCTGCTTACGCCGTATTGTGAAATGACAGGTTATTAAAGATTCTTCTCAAAATCCCATGAATGGGCCCTAAACCACCTGCAATCTAAACAGCAAGAAAAACTACATATTTACTTCAGTGTAGTACTGAATATCAATGACCTTGATATTCAGTACTACAAATAATAACACACTGATCATGTTAAAATAAATTGTTCCAGACAGCCAGGCTTTAAGGTCCAGTGTAGCTTGTTCATATTTTTATTCACAACAATTAAATGAAACCAGTGGATTAGTATTACCAGCAGACACAGAGGAAAAGGCGGATACTGCTCTGCTTCTCATTGGCTGTGGGATGTTTCCAGCACTGTGTTGCTTCTCATTGGCTGTGGCATGTTTCCAGCGCTGTGTTGCTTCTCATTGGCTATGGGATGTTTCCAGCACTGTGTTGCTTCTCATTGGCTGTGGGATGTTTCCAGCACTGTGTTGCTTCTCATTGGCTGTGGGATGTTTCCAGCTACCGCAGAACATGTATGCCCGTGTCTCTTCTCAGGTTACAGGTCGTGCACCTCGGAGGTGTGTGCCAGTGGTGCCCTGGGGGGGGGAGCTCACTTTCAGTCTCTCTCTCTCTCTCTCTCTCTCTCTGTCTCCCTATTTCTTTGTCTCCGCCTCTGTGATATGAAAAGAGAACCACTTCCTCGACAACTTATGCAGTAAATCATTCAAATTTTTTCCAGTATTTTAAAGCAATGACATTTGGGTAATCACAACCCTCATCAGAATGCACATTTTTCACTCTCCACCTCTCATATCCATTTCTGCCCTTCTCTCTCTTTTCTCTTTCCCTTAACGCTCTTTTTATTTTCCTTACTCTAATTCTCTGATCAAGTTGTTTGTCGGAGTTTGTTCTTTCTTTCTCCCTTCGCTCTCGCAGCCTCTTGCTGGGGAAGCATAACTGACAATGCTCACTGTGAAACATAGAGAGAGCTACTTTGCACGATGTCTGAGTGAGGCACAGGGAACTGACAGAAAGAAAAAACACAATTAGGGGATAGACAGACCACCCCGCTGCCTTCAAAATGCTAACTTGGCAACTGTGTATTGTTATTGCTGAGACCAACATTAGGCGTCACATTCAACACACTGCTATTGCTGAGTTGTGGGAAAGTCACCATAGAGGAACAATATTTCTTTTTCCAGTTTTGATTTGAGGTACAGCAGTCCTCCAAGGTCTCAAAGACACAACAATACAACATTATTTTTACACAACATTGTTTTTGTAGCCCCATTTTTAGTTGTAATATGCAAATACAATAAATGTTTTTTTTTTAATGTACCACTGTAAAAGATATGAATGTAAAAAAAAAATCCATTTCACTTTCACAACCTGGAGAATTTTATCCACCCCCCTCCAAACCTCCCCTTGGGGAGATGTAGACTGGGTTGGGGTCTAGACTAAATAGAGCCAAAGCAATGTGTTAGGTGCTGTTGATAGATGAAACAGACCTGCTATTTCTGCTCTGTAACTGAAACCTTTGAGGGTCCTGGCCTTTCCATGTCATTAAACCACTGCTTCAATTTTGCCAAAAACGGCACTGGGTCGACTCTAATTAGCAGTAAGGCAATACAGGGCAGCTGATGGACGTAATAGTTCCTGCATCCTTGATGCTTAAATCCAGTGGCCTTGGTCTGTTTCCTCTGAGAGATTCATAGTAAAGAGGAAAAGACAAAAAAAACTCTTTTTTCAGCCTACAAAAATACGTACTGTAGACAAAGTCATGACAATTATATTAAGTGAATAATCTGCAGAATGTATTTCTTTTGACAGGAGCAACTTCATAGTATTTTATGTCTGCTGAGAATTTGGATACCCCCCACCACCACCACACACAACACTCCCCCACAGTCAGGTATCATGTACATCTTGAGATAAATGGTGAACCCAAATGCACACGCTCAGTGCTGCACAGTGGACCTATTCTTTACAAGTTTTGTAACTTTGGGAGTATTGGAACATTCCTATGGTTTTGAAGGTTCTGCTGTGGTTTGGCTGTAGAATAGGCTTCTGTGAGTTGGCCTCCGGACATCCACACTTTTGTTTTCACTACAGGGGCCGCATTCCTCTGAAGTGTTGGGGCCCCGCACTGCGGGAACCCTGTTTTTCTTGTCAAGGGGCTGCTGTTTTCATTTGAGGGCTCGTGTTCTTGCGGAAAGAGGGGCCACTGGTGTGGAACACCACGGTTCTCGAGCAAAGGGGTTTCACCCGCTGACAACTGCCATTTCTGGAGGAAGAAAATCCTTATTTTATTTTAAATTCAATTTGTACAATTTTAAAAATATGCTATGGATTCAGTAATTTTGTGTGTTAAATGTAAATTTATGACCATTCTGGTCCCTTCTACATTTGACCGGTTGTTCCAGATGTTGGTCTGTCCAGTGGACCTGCATCTGTGCATTGCATTTTATAGCACACTGCCTGCGTTTCTGTCTTTGTGACTATAGCCCTTTGGGAAGCCAGCCTTAGATGTGCACTCTTAAAGTGACTTGTCTGGTTTTCACCAACCTTACATATTATTTAGTCTTCTTATGTGGTTGACGACCAATGAAGTGTACAAAATAATGACAGTTAAGACCAAGCGATCTTTCTTCATCTTACCCCTTGATCTTGGTGTCAGGATGTCATTTCCAGGGGTGGAAAAAGCTAAACATTCTTCCCTGTGATTTTGTGTTTGGCCGGAGGAGACTCTTAAGGAAGGGATGGAAGAAAGATGATGAACTAGCTGGTCTGGATTCCATCTTCTTGGAGAGGGTGAGATGGAGGAGAGGGAAAGGGGAGAGAACAAGGAAGAGATTGAGAGAAAAGAAGGATGGAGGAAGAAACATGGTGATTTAGGGAGAGAGTGGGCAGAAGAGAAAGTGGACAGGTAGATAAATGCTAAAGAAAAACAGAAAGAAAGTGAGATTGAGGAATAATGATGGAAAAATAGAGCAATGGAGAGAGTAGGGAAGAAGAAAGAATGTGCGTTGGAAAAAGGGAGGGAGGAGGAGGTGGGAGTCGACAAAGGTGAGTAAGAGGGTTGCTATGGTAGAGAGCCACAAGTCTGCTGAGATAGGCTTCCTCTCCCTGCTCAGCCTGTGAATCACTCACAAAATGCTAATAACACCACTCTGTAGTCATCCATTTGGTCTCTCCTCACTTATTTAAAACATTCTTGAGGGAACATCACATACATTTACAGATGGGTGCTGCCCCTAGAAATTGCAGAACAAGCAGGTTTTGTTCTGGAAGTTCGTAATGTGAATGCTAGTACTCCACTGCTGGTGGTTTCCGATTGGTCTGTTATATCTGCTTTTAACTGTTCCCCAGTAAAAGGATTTTATTCAGTCATTGAGTCATTCAGTTCGGCTGAGGCACCTGCTGTGAACTCTGCAATTTCATCAGAAGACTTATGTTGGACTTTATTTGACCTCAACTTTTCAGTAACTTATTTCCTGTTACTTGATTCTATTCCACAATACAATCAAAACTAAACCATGCTTTGATGTTTTTGTTTTAATCAGAAAATGAATACAACATTCACTATACTAATGACAACTAGTTCCAAAAAATTGAAGAGTTAAACATTCAGGGTGCTTCCTTTTTCCACATCACACAGTTTAGATACATGATTACTTCCCAACTCTCCCTGCAATTTTAAATCATGTGAACAATACAGTTTCACACAGGATGTACAGTCGCTGCTATGCCTGGCTCTGTTCTGTGGATTTTATGAGGTGGGCCTTTGCAAACAGCTATGATAATAGTAGCCATTACTGAAATGCACTGGTGTGTGCAGACTGTGTTTATCTTGAATGGTAGGATGTGAACAGTGGTACCCTGGGCTGTGGGGGTGTGACATATGTATTAGAACAGGGGTTCTAAAAGCATCCAGGAACCACGCAATGTAATTAAAAAAAAAAATTGTTTTAATGATAAAGTCATTTTTAAGTCAAATTCTCCATTTTGGGTTTACAGTTTAATTCTCCTTGTTTTTGGGTTTACAGATCTTTAATGTGAAAAACCATCTTTTGTCAATGGTAGTTCTCTCATTTTGAACCGCACTGTTTCTTGTAAGTCATGACCTCATCATTTTTGGACAGTTTGATGAATCCTGGAAAAACATTAAAAGGGTCCTCAGCTGAGGTTTTGGAAGAGCAGGGCAATGATGAACTGTCCTAAAATAAGAAAAGCCGCAATAGTAATCATAAATATTGGAATTTATCCCAATTTTTTTTTTACTTTTCCCAATCCGAAACTGTGAGCTCAGATTTATTTTTCTTGCTTGAAAGCAACTGAAAAGATGTCTAGCTTTGTCCTTAGGGATGGTCCTGGATGGGTGGGTTGAGAAAGGGGGAAACATTTTCCTTGAAACCGCTTTAAAAATATTATTTATTGAAATTCTATTACACTGTTTTAATGTGGTATTTCATAGTGATAATTGTTCCTAGAATAAATTATGCTAAAACCTGATTTTCTAGCATAGACTTTAAATGCTCGTCTATTGGATTTATTTCAGTGAATCATCTCCTATTGTGTTTTCTATTCATTAATATTACATGCCAGTGTCCCAATATAGCTGCTTATGTATGTATATACTTTCCATAAAGGTTCAATCAGGTTAGGTCTGGTAATTATGGAGGCTATAGAAGGTGTTTGACTTCATCCTGGTGTTCAGAAAACCACTCTTGAATTTGTTTAGCAATGTGTATCATTTTGCAATCTGGGGATATCATGAGGGAACAGTGTTTGTAGAACACAGTGCACCTGGTCTTGTAAAATGGCTTCATATTCCTTGGCCATTATATGATTGTGCTAAGCAATTATCAGACTCCCATGAGAAGGCTGTCCATACCATGACAAATATACTCCCA
Organism: Anguilla anguilla; assembly: GCF_013347855.1. Classification (NCBI taxonomy): domain Eukaryota; kingdom Metazoa; phylum Chordata; class Actinopteri; order Anguilliformes; family Anguillidae; genus Anguilla; species Anguilla anguilla. The sequence continues at coordinate 18,867,911 of NC_049210.1, forward strand.
AGGTTAACAGTTGGCAACAGACATTATGGGTTGAAGGCTTTTTTTTTACTTTCTCCAAATGTAAAGCCACCAAGGTGTCAGAAAAGAGTAAAATATGACCTGATGTAAGGTGAACATAATTATATACATGCCCCTTTTATAAGAAACAGACTTTGAAAAAGTCTTTTTAGCAGTGACTTCCCCCCCTAAATTCTGATTAAACTCCTGTCACAGGATGACTGATATTTTGATAATAAGGATGGATGGATGAAACAGACCAGGAAGTTAAGTGTGCATTGTGTGTACAGAAAGTCTGGCACAGTATAGCCTCTTCCGCGTCTGTGCCCATGACATCTGTGTTCCCTAAGGTAGGTCTTATGACCCAGGGTCAGGGGGCAGCAAAGCACAAAGGGTTTCTGAGGCTTGAAGGGGTCTGCCTATCACCCAGAATATGCAGTCTCCGGCTGATTTTGTTTCTCTGAATGCTTTCTCTTTGGTGTGTGTGAGATTTCTCCCCTTACTTTGAATTTTTCCTCCCACCTAGAACCACACCAGTAGAAACTGAGGGCTATTTTTTGTCTTTTTTCCACAAGGGCAGTTGAGTCAATCATATTCCTGTCCATTACCATGTACCACGGAAAACACTCTGACCTCTTCATGACCAATCAGCACTCTGAGACACTGTTCCATTGAGCAGGGTGAGACAGGGGTCAAAGGTTAGCAGACTAATATAATGTTCTTCAAAGCACCAATGTTTTTCAGTGAGGACCTCAATGGTGATGCATGGTCCTTTGGGGATGTGCGAAAATTTCACAAGTTATTAAAGAATTGAGATGATAGATGTACTGTACAAACTCCAGTCATTTGTCAGCAAAGTTTTGTTTGTTCTTTTATTTCCTTTCAGCCTGCATTTTCTGTGGTTGATTTCTGTGTTTTCCACATAATTAAACACACCTTGTGTTTAATCACATTCTGGGACGGTGTGTTTATTGCATGCTCCCTGATTTTCAGTGCACTGGCGAACATTACAAAAGTGCCTGGTGCTAAGTGATGGAGACATGCAGTCATTTATTTATGTGCTGGAGCTACCTCACCTGAGGCAACATGTGGCTAGCATTAGTCAAGGAGGCCATTTAATCAAAACAATTTCCATAATTGTCAAAGTGTTTCAGGTTAAGTGATGTTCTTGAGCTGAAAAGAGGTGAGATTTTAGAAGACGACAGGAGAAGAGGGAAAATATATTTGTATATGATATATTTTTGCCTTTTGAGAAAGTTACCAGTACTCCTTTGTGGGCAATTGTTATTTCAGCAATTTTAATGATTATAACAGAAATTCCCTGGGTTAAGTTCTCCATTTGACCCTGACATAGAATGGGGGCTGGCAGGATGGGGGTTTGATTATACCAAGGCTCACTCAAATGTACTTATTGACTTTAAATATCAAGTCCTGATTTTAGAAATCCCTGGTCAATTGGACCGTTTCAAATGTAAGGGAGAGGGAATTAATAAATACCCAGTTTTCCCTGGGAAAACCAAAGACCACAAGGTTTCGCGGTCGGTTCCAGCCGCTCTGAGCTCTCAGTAAATAAGGTCCCCAAGGTTGAGATCCCACCGAACAGTTACATCTGCTGTTGATTTGCACCCTGGGGGCACATGTCTTACTCCTGAGTTTGAACAGTGGCCTGCTGGGCAGCTCGCTTACAAGACCCATGATTCCACCTTTTTAAAGCCCCACAACCAGCTGGGAAATGGGTCATGCCTGTGTGCTGGCTCACCCATGAGGAGAGCTTCTGTTTAGGGCCAAGAGGGCCAGAGCTGTGGGGTATTAGCCATCAGCATTAGCCATCAGCATTAGTTCTCGACCTCCTGAGTCCTCGCCCCAGACTTAAAGTATCTGTCTCCTTTGTGATTCAGCAACTCAGAGAATGCTCTCAGTGTCTGACAAACTAAACACAGGTAGCTGGTGTGTCACTGGAGCGTGCTGTGGTTAAAGAACTCAGTCACCTTTCATTTAGTCAGTTTTGGTTGTTGGAGCCAAGCTTCTCTGAGCACGGCTCATTCAGAGACGGGGTTCTGTATTACATAGGGCTGAGGCACCTGCTTCATACCCAACATCTATTTTTATTCCTTTGTCTTAAATTTATTATTGGAAATTCCTGCAGCTATGGAGCACTGCAGCTGAAGTGTATGCACTTGCTGTGGAAAGAGGGCAATTAGGACCTGCTACAAACTGCTAGTATTAGTCTGCTAATGACATAGCCAAGACTTACCCTGTGCCTCTGCCAATGTGGTACAACACTATTTTGACAATCTAAAAGCAGTCAAAGCCAGTCAACCAGGAAATGTTGCATAGGCCTTCATTGTTGTATTAAATATCTGATTTCCTGGCTGACGAAGACAATTGGATATAGGGGAAGAGTTGAGTGAGATCAGATGGTGAAATAAACACCTTTTGCATACGGATATAAGGTTGACACTATGCTGGGTGTTTTATAACCTCTGTCAAGAAACACCAAACTGGATTGAGACTGCTGTTAGGAAAATCCTCACGCAGGTGCTTGCAATGTAGAATTGAATGTAAAACAATACCCTTAATGCCTCCATTTGAGAGAAATGGAACATACTATGATTTAGGCTCCAGAACAGAGCCTCTTTTTGAGGGCTGGAGATTTACAAAGCCACCCTCAATGATTGAATCCCTGGACTGAAACTTTCCAGCTTTTGAGTTCCTGGCTAATGGTAGCTTCTGATAAAACTTTGCCTTATAGCAGGGGAATCATGTTTCTCTCCAGAACTCAGCAGTGTTTGAGATAGCCTTCTTTTTCCCTTTGGAAGATTTCATGAGCACAGTAACGGCCACTTTAAATGGAGGAACTTTTGGAGGCTGGATGCTGTTGAAAGGTGATGTCATGCTTTCCCTGTGTGGTTGAGAGAGTGGGATGTCTGATTGTGCCCGTGAGGAACTGAAAGTTGAGCAGAAATCACCATCTTCCATCACTTAGGCATTCATCACTTAGGTCTCATACACCTTAGCACTAAAACCTGTTTTGAAAACCATTTTAGTTCCTTACAACTTTCAAAACCTCACTATCAGGGGTTTAGATTTAATTAAAAACCCCTCAGAGGTAGGATTGAAAATGTTTTGAAAAACCCTTGGTTTTAGCCATGAATGTATACAGGATATGTATATATTTTTTAAAAAATCTACCTGGAGAATAATGTTCCATGCATCATAAATAGTTAATTTGACAGTTGAACATTTTTATTTCTTTTACTATAATAATCATATTTAATCTCTATATGATGGCTGCCGATCACACTTCAACTTGGACGCAGGAGGAGATTACGATGCAAACACTAAAAAAGTGACAAATTGATCCATGTTGCTTATTATTTTAGCACTAATGTCTTTGAGGTTACCAAGCAACGTAAAATCCAATGCCAATGTGAACAGTTCAAGGTAGCGAAAACCTCAACTAAAATGTTTCTAAACTAAAACTGCTGGTGTATACGAGGACCTGGCTTGCAAGTAAAGTGAACCATACCCATAGGGCAACTCTAACTCAATAATAAAGGTGAAAGTACAGACGTTTTTCTTCTGTTTCTAATGTTACTGTCACTACCTCATGCAGCTATGGTAGTTTTGCATTGGAGGAAAAACAATGACTATTCAGATGTGTTTAAAACCATGTTAATTGACTGTCCTATCAGAACTCAAGTTGCTTTTCAAATTAGAATAGTTTATTTTTGTTTCCTCAACAAATCCAAATAACTTCCCTCAATCTATCAAGCAAAACTTGAAACAAGTTTATGACCCTTGTGAAAGCGCCTACGTTGACGACATAAGCTACCCAGAGTAGGTGGTATTTTCCCAACACACATGGCAAAAAGCAAAAAAACACAACTTTCTCTCTGCCAGTAGTGATTAAGATAGAATAAATGGTCATGGAGCAATGAACCACTTTGGAAATTTTCACTTCTTGGTTTGTTAAAATAAAAAAAAAGGAAAATTATTTACAAAACAAGACAGATACAAATGGCGGGATCAATGTTTGACCCTGAACCTGTCTGCCTAATTGCTTATGTTAGCAAAGAGGTCAAAGGTTGTACTTACTGCCTTCCCAAGGGGTAGGAGGTTACAAAAAAAGGACTTCAGGGCTGGCTTATTTACAGAAATGTAGAACTGTGTAAATACAACATTCTTTGAAACTTTAGAATACATTTTCACCCCTGTTTGTACAAAGTCCCAGTGTTTAAACTATGACACCCGCTTTTAGCATAACCCTGCCTTGTCTTTTTATGCAAATAAATTACCACAAGATTGCTGCTAGCATTGGAAATATCTGCACAGGTACATTAGTCCTTTTGATAGAGTGGGTGCCAAAATGATATCTATACTTGGTCACTCACTCACCATGTTAAAGAGGGAAAAGACCACAGGCTAAGTTAAAAGTAGAGGCAGAAAGGGAAAAGTAAATTTAATAAGGATTGAATAGGAGTTGAGTGAAATGGCAGTATAGTTTATTTTTGTCATTGTGAAAGTGAGTTGTTAATAGCCTCTTAGACTAGGTTGATGTATATCCCTTTGCGTTATCTCCTACGAGACCAAAGTCCATAAGCCAGAACCATATCTTTTTGTGTAGAAGGAGAAACTGTCTTTTCTCATATGATGAATGGCCATTCCCCTAAAGAATCTGGAAGGTTGATCCTCCCTTCTGACACACACTATGCTATGCAGGTTTCACATTTGATTAGATTTTCACAACTCTATTTAAAGTTATATATATATATAAATATATATAATATATATGAATATATATGAAAAAATAAAATTTTTATACACTGTTCAAAACATTCATGATTAAATGTATTAAATTTACTCCACAGGATTCCACTACAAAATCTCCAGGAAAGTTGTTGTGTTGTGAGACATTATCGAGGGCTGAATTTTTATATATTTACTCATTGTCAGTAGCAAGATTTTGTGGAAACAGATTGAAAGACTGTCTGGCAGTTCCTCCGTGGCATGTGTTCTGTATCCACGGTTACTGTGGATCAACAATATGCCTCCAAAAATGGCCTTTCCTTTTGGAATACCAAGTGGGCTCGGAACAGCAGACTTTCACTTATGAATTCTGGTCACTGTTGAAATCTGCAGTGATGAGAGAAAGTCTTGAAAACACATCAGAGGCAAACAAGGGGAGCCACAAAACTCTGACGTTAAACATCCTGCAGTGTTTGGATTGGAATCTCAGGATGTGGCATCTTTCAGTAACTATCTGTTTTGTTACAGTACAAGAGTGGTTGTCAATATGTGCTTTTTGCAGTTGTGAGTCTGGATATCTCATCTGGAATGTGTAGTCTCTAAACTTCCTCATGTCCTACAGACATCCCAATAGTATGACTCCCTTTGTGACAACTCACTGCCAACTCATTCAGGGCAGGACCAATTTTTTATCATCTCCTCTGACACCTAGCACAGTGGATCTGCAAACCATGCACTGTAATGCACTGTGCAGTCTGATAAAGAGAAATCTAAAATCAGAGAAGATGAATGATATGTGTGACAAAGCTGGACATTGCTTCGGGCTTAAATGGGCATTTAAAAAGGAAGGGATCATATTATGACAAGAATGGTAATGAAGGTAATAATGAAGCAGAGCACTCCCTGGTAATGTCTGATTATATGCCAGTGAAAGTCCCTAAAAGCCTGAGATTTGCAAAAACAGCAACCCTTCCAACACAAAATTCAGGTACACCACAGTTCAGGCAAAACTGATGATCTCGTTATATAGTAAGGTTAGAGAATTAAATTAAATGGGATTTTAAAAATGTAGCACAAATATCTGTAAATACATTTACAGACAAATCTTCTGAGTGGTAATGTTGCAACTCTCCGTGATAACCAGCGTTCCAGTTTCTGAACGTTTAAAGTGAACCTGCCAGTTTTCCCGATTAGCTTGGCTCTATTTAACATAACAACAAAGCAATGTCCTCACTGACTCGAAGTCTGAGCATCTCTAATTATTTTAGTGGGTTTATTTGTTATTTATAATTGAAGTGACAGACAGATGCAGGCCTTGCAAAACGGATATGTTGCACGTCGTGTGCTACATGTCATGTGCAGGTTATGACAAATAATACTACAACGTGTGTAAACAATGTGATGTATAGCTCCCATGTGCATCTAATTACCATTTTTGTGGATTATTAATGCTTGTGAAAATAGTCCCGCCCCCGAGCCCTTTTCAGCACAATTGGCCTTAAAAAACACGTGAATCATTACCAGATGCCCATTATCTCAACACTTTAACCCCCAGCCCCAGCCCTAGGGGGCTTTCGCCATGCCAAGTGCCGGGTATCGTGATGCAAATTTCAGGAAGAGCATAATAACGGTGATATCTTGGATTTATGGACCCTCTTGGTTTCTTTCAGACCCCATTGTTGGCATGGACTGGCTGCAATGCTGTTCCAATAATAACAGGCACAATCTTAATCCACAGAGCCCAAATCTGCATTCTGAATGAAGGGAGCCGGAGTGCAGGGTATTTTAGTGCAAGAAAATATTTATTTGAACGGCAGCTCTCTCTTGGTCCATGTTTTAAGACCTGCCAAATTGGCATAATTACAACAGCCACCAAATCATCAGAAAAGAGTGAATAGGCAATCAACACTTTAATTACGGAGAACAATTGAAATAATTTGAATAATTTATTATAAACAGCCAGTGAAATACAGATTTTGTGCATGCTTTAAATATGGAGCTTTCAATGCCTAGTGAACCTGATTATGAATAAGATCACATGGGCTAATTGTTTGAACAGTAATTATACCTTATGGACAGCTTGGAGCTCATGTTTGTTACCATGTGCTCTATGTGCTGGACAGATAATCATTGATTTGGTGCGAGTTCCTTGAGAATTCAGTAGGGACATCATTAGACGGCCTAGCTATGAAGTTTATTTAGGGAGTGGATAGCTCAAGGTGGACTGTTATTGATTAACTTCCACATTGTGTCTTCACACGACGCGTCATAAGACAGCCTTATTTTTCAGTCCCTGCACTCACGCCTACAGTGTTCTCTGTGAGCTCTAACCTCTTTATAAAATAACCAGGAAAATTCTGGATGGTTCCACCAGCCCAGCTGTGTCAGTTCATAATGCAGAAATTGCCCTCCTGAACGAACCTTGAGCAACTGTATTAAAATTGGATCGTACATATGGTCCGCTCTCTCCTGGTTACAGCACCATGAACCCTTGCCTCTCAATATGTGCAGGGAAAATGATTGCCATGCTTACAAGAGGAATGCAAAAGGGCATGCAGAGAATGCAAACGAAGGAAGACTGATGTAGATTCTGCCCCTAGAAACTGACCCCAGATCAGTTTCACGTTTCTCTCCCATTGCCATAATGAGTTAGGATTAAGGCTTATATAGAAAATCACCAGTCGTGTGACTTTCAAATTACTCACATAGCACTCCCTGATGAAGGCAACCTGAAGCTGCTATGCATTGGCTGTAGTCCATATGTGGTACAGTATCTTTTAGCCTTTCTTTTGAATAAGCCATGTGAATGAAGTCATTTTAATGTCAAACCAGTAAGTTAACCTTGGGCTTTGATTTTGAATGTGCCTGACTTCATTCTGGCCTTTGTTATTTTTGACTTACACAGCACTGTGACTTCACTATGAATTAACATCCTTCTCATTCATGTTGTGCCTTTTGTGGGATAGCAAAATGGATTAGTTCACCGAGATGTGCAGAGAGTGTTTAGGCACTTAAGTGTAGACAAGTAACTATGTTGCTTCTGTCATCTGTGTGATGATGTCATAAAGGATAAAGTTGCAAGGCTGGAAAAGGTTGCCCAGCGATTTGGAACACACTCCGTTGTTGCCATGCCGATGCATACCCATCCTCCATCTGCCTCCTCACCTGACGTGGACTAGTCTGATGGATCCAACTGCCATTTATCCAGCCCCATAAAAGAGAAGAGCCTCATATTCCCTTGCAGAGACAGACATTCAGTCATCCACGCTGTAAATGTGGGGGGGGGGGGGGGGGGGGGGGGGGCTGTGGTGACAACTTTAATTTATTTTGTTGTAGCACTCAGGAAAAACATAAGCCGGAGGCAGATGAGACTCTAGCACCGGTTTGATGATGGAAATGAGTCTGTTCCTGGTCCTATGGGACGTCCCATAAAAAAAGACCCACTCCCAGAAGCCACCTGCAGAAAGGAAGGTAACTCCAGGTACTTGCAGGTCTGGAGGAGTGATCAGAGAGGAAGGCCATTAAATCTTTCTCCGGCACTGGCTTACAGACACCGGCCTCTGCCCTCCAATCAGCGGCCCCAGGTAAGTTACGTCTGAGTAGGCAAGAAAACCCAGGCTGGAGACAAGCTGTTTCCTAACAAAGCCTCATAGCAGATGTGGAGAGGCCGGGGCAGAGGTGAAGGGGAAGGAGGGTGCAAAGCCCCCCCAACTCTTATTCACAGATAGTTATGTAAGGACCTTTGGAAAAAAAGCAGCAAAGTGCCAAACGCAACACAGTGAGCGCTCAAACAGAGAAATACAGCGTACATAAGAGAGCTCCATATAATGTCTTAGCTGTGAAATATATTAAGCTTCGAAACAGAATGTACTGCGAGTCAGAGCAATATATGTAAAAAGTCTGGAAAAGAACAAGGGGAAATGGCAAAGTACACTGGGGTCTGTGTGGTCTACTGACACCCTGAAATGAGCCAGAGGCACCGAAAAGCCTGTTAGATATAAAAACATTCTTTTGTACTAATAATTCATCCTACTCTCCATGTCTGTTTTGATAGCCTAGAAATAGGAGTCGGTAACTTCTGTCTTGAAGTGCCCAAAATGTTTCTGTTTTTGTTCCATCTGAACTTGATTGTTTATTAAAAAAGGAACCATTCCGTCTCAAAGGTGGAACACCAAGTACTGCACTTACCTACCCCAGCCCTAGAATGTGTCATCTTGGATTGATTACTTGACTTTCCCCGCATTAGCTAAGAATAATTAGAATCTAAATGCATAGTTATTTTCAGTATACAGGCAGGTCTCAACTCTAATTCAGTTTCAAAAGCTGAATATTTAGAACCAATGAAATTCAACATTACCACGTTGCTCAGTGGTACAACGGCATCCCACCTAAGATTTCAAATGGTATCCTTCTAATCATTAAACCCCCCACCCCAAACTCCCTGCAATTACAACATGGATTATTTTTTCGTTTGTGCCACATTTTTACACACTTATACAGTTTCATTTATAATTATGTGAAACTAAATAGCTTTACAAAATGATTTATTGACTAATGGAAAAAAATGAGCAAACTGATTATTTCCTGATTAAGCGACTACCTGATTAATGATTAACATGTGAAGTCTGTAGCACTTTATTAAATAATATTACAGCACGAAATAATTAAATAATAAACCAACACCCTCATGTATAACTGCTCCTGGGAGGATGTGGTTTATGCCAGGGTTCAGTGTGATTTTGTAAGGACACTGTTTGGTGAGAATGTCTTCCTGTTGGGTGCACTCCCTCCCAGGAGACATTCAGTGTGTACATTGGCAGTACTCAGACAAGGCCATTAAGGAGGTCATGCTGGCATGCATGGAAGTATTCCAACTGCATATAGTTTAGCCACACCCAAGATGGATTGTGGATGCCTTTAAAAGGGGAAGTCATTCAAACACAAAAATCCTTTTCCCTCTCAGAATTTTTGTAGCGTCAACTACACTATTTCATTTTATATTATTGTATAAGTATTGTATATTGTGTGTTTTTAACACTAATCATCGAACAAATTTAATCCATATTTAAAAAAAAAAATCTTTTGAGAGACGCTGAAGTCATGAAGCATTCATTTGCTCCATGTGTCTTTTAACTCCAAGAAACTACAATGTGGCTTTGCTTCTCTCGAAATTGGGAACTTCACGGAAAGGGTTGGTTTCTCCAAGATTAATTCAAATGAGCAATTTCATTAGCATTTCCAAACTACTTTGGAAAATGCATAAAAAGGACCTTGAAGTAACCCCAAACCACAAGGTACAGAGTGAAGCCAACTCACTTCAATGCTGCAACACTGAATGGCAATTGATATTATCTCGGTCATACTCACTTTATGGCCAGGTGCATTATTTACACGCTCGCAGTCAGTATTAAAACTCTTAAACCATGCGAATGAACACCTTTTTTCCGTTTGTGTCTTTTTATTTCAGCTCTTTGTATATTCATTTTCAAACATGGCACATGGTACTATTACAGATAACTTTATTAGTAATATTTTTATTGATATTATCCATTACATTGTTCTGTAATACTACTAGGTGATGCCTTGCTTGCATGGAAGCCTATTGGAATTGCTCATTCCAGACCAGGAAGGGGCAGATGTGGCAGAATCATTAAAGGTACGGACTCGACTATTCTTCCAGCTTAAAGGGTAATGTGGGGTAAACGCGGAGTAATGCCTTTGCAATCTTCGACCATGGTAGTGAGACCTCCTTTGCCCCGGTCGCATTCAGTGCAGTCTTAATGAGCCTGGTGCTGAAGCTACCTTGTTTTGTGTTTAACTGATGAATTACAGTACTGGCTTAAATGCGCCGGCACACCAGCCACCGGTGTACAATCCAGAGGAGCAACGCTGATTCATTCCACACCTGGGATTCATGGGGCTGAATAGCCCATCTGGTTTTGTATCCATGCGTTGCCCCCGCTTTCAGCTGCGTGGGGCACAGTTACACAGGAACTTTCCCAGTTTTCCTGCTCTTCCTTCCCGAATACCTCGGTTCGCATTACCCTCTGTTGGCTCCCATATACTGTGCATTGATCAATATCTGACAGCTCTCCATAAGCCACTCGCTAAAATTTTTACAACAAAGAAGGCAACATCAGATTTATTTTTAATAACTATCCAGGATGGGGGACCAAGAAAATCTGTCCCACAGATCTCTCTCTTAGTCTCTTTTTATTTGATAGTCCAGAATAACCACAGCAAAAGGTCCCTTAATAATGGAACTAAGAATAGGATTTAAGAATTAAGAAGGAACAAAGCTTTGAAACATCTCTTTCAATCCAGGACCAAAATAGGCTTCCCTGGTTTAAGTATACAATACAATACAGTAAACATTAACATACAAATAGATGTTTGTATATATTAGAACACACCATGTATAGTGCTTCAGTAAAATACAGCTTCTTCCATTACCAGGGGACCATATCTATATCCCTCCAGCACCGAGACGGAACACAAGCTGTGATCCTGAATCAGACATTGGCCACACTAAAATTATGTGATAGTGATAGAAGCCATGTGTACAGCAGAACACCTGCGGTTTCCAGAAAGATCGGGAAGACCATACCGATATCCCTCAAGCATAGAGATAGAACACAAGCTGTGATCCTGGATCAGACATTAGCCATACTAACATTATGTAATAGTGATAGTAAACTATGTGTACTGCAAAGTACCTGCTGTTTCCTGATGATCAGGAGGTCCAGATCAATATCCCATTTAATCACTGCAGATAAAACCTTGTGACACACAGGGATCAGAAGAGTATATGCTACTTTTAAATGAGTCAGTGCTCAGAATCTTTCCTGAAATGTTATTATTTTTTAAAAGTATTTATAATTATTATTATTATTGCATCTAGTGTCGCATTCAAAAACAGCAGATGACTACTACCATGATTTTTGAGTGGACTTCACTTGAAGCGGCTATGAGGCAGCCCTCCACTTTTGCGGAGAAGATGGCGTTTGCTACAAAGGCTGAACAAGTGTTGCTGGCATCAGTCCGGAGCACAGGCTCATGAGGAACTACATAGCAAAGATCAAATTGAATGCCTGCAATAAATGACTTTGATAGAGAGAGCTGAATTTTATGAGACTGAAAGCGGTTAACTAGGTATGAAAGATTTGCATACTATGGGAATGTTAACCAGGAGAGGTGAAACAGACATAAAAAAAGGCAGCACAAACATAAAAGAAGAAGGACTGTTCAGAGTCAAGGGGCTTTAATGTTCACAATCCCTGAACTTGTGCAATTAGCTGCAGCAGACAAATGAATTGACAGAGGAAGATTTATTAATACAGAATAATCTGACCAAAGGCCTGGTAATTCAGACCAGTGGGCCTGGCCCCCGGGCAGAGAGCATGGAACTATTTATTTTAAATTTATTTTCCACAAAGTAGGTCAACTGAGCATGCATGCTTCCCAACAGCCAATGCACCATTAATTGGATTGGGTGGGAACATGCAAACTCCACACAGAAAGGCCCCGGCCAAGATCCAAACCCTGGACCTTACTCTTCAATGTGAAAAATTGAAAACAAAATTAAAATGAAATAAAGCATTAGCCATACTGACAAGATATTGGTATAATATGTAGAAAGCCTTTAAAATGAAATTCTACATGATACATGTCTAGGTTAAACATAAAATTAATCTATTGATAAATGACATAGAATAACGACCTTTGTATACTGACTGTGGCTTCACTGTTGTAGAAATTAATCTGTTTTCTATGCCAGTAATTACCCTAAAAAATATGTGTGACAATCTTTGGGTAATAACCAAAGAGATCAATTGAAAAGCTCTAATGGAAAGGATTCATTTAATTTCATCAGGGCCTTACCTGCAAACCATTTTCTCCTGTATGAACCCCAAAAATGACTAAAGGGAGCCACATCGGTGTAAAATTGTAATAATGTAGAAGTTTTGACTAGATTAAAGAATAAAATACCATTTCAGTGATCAAGCAGCAGAGACCAGAAATGAATTGCTGACGTTTTTCTTCAACAACGACACATGAGCATGGCCGCACAAAGGCAGAATGTCTAAGGACACTTTCACCATATGGTTGGAAAATAGTATGGAGGATATTTATTTTCATTTTTTTTAAAAATTATTATTATTATTATTATTACGCATATAGTATGCTTAAACAGGATGCTGTAGTTAAGAGTCTGATTCAGACACAGACTTGGAGTCTAGAGATAGAGATGTGTTTCTGGGAAATGACTTCAAAATTTTGATGCCCCTACAGAGAAGCAAATCTCATTTGGAAATGCTCTAGGATGCCACTGAAGTGAAAGAGGGCATGATGTCATGGATGCAAGAGAGTTTCTCTATGGGCAGGGAAGCTTGCGTGAGATTACTGTAATACCTAGGAATTCCCATGGAGTTAGCAGGCCCTAAAGTCTTCCACATTTAGGCTTCCCCATGAATCATATAAGTGTCTGCAACTTTGGGTGATTGATAGGGTGCTAACAATGTTAGCTAGTAATAATCAGTCAGAAATATTGAATAAGTAAAATCATATTACGACAACCAAGCAAGGGGGATAAAGAAATTCCTGAGTTACACAGCTGGTCCTTTCATTTCAAATACCCAAATGCTCCCTTCCATTGACTGCAGACTATATAGGTAGGGAGAACTGAGTTAAAAGTTCTGCAAATTGCTACAAAAAGTGGCACAAAAGTAGGTGTCACTTAGTTTATACAGCAATGGCAGGATTTGCTTGACAAAATAATAAGATGCCACAGAACAGGGAACACAGTGCTCAACTAGGCAAAAGGTTGGCTACACCTTTTTGTTAAGAACATGCAGTGATATATGTATACAATTGGTTGAGTATGTGAACATGTGGCTGCTGAGGCCGACCAAAGCTCTCAAGCAGCAAGAGTTTCCAAACTTGCCCTGCGCGTTTCATGTGTGTCGCTCATATTTCTGCACCATGTTATGTAAGTCAGAGCCATTTTTCATATTTTTTTTTCAGAAAGCTCATTTACATGGAACAAGCAAAATAAGAAAGGCATCTCCACCTTTTCACACACAGCAGAAGGCATAGCGTGGGCAGAAGTTTCAGAAGCTGTCAATCAAAACTTCTGTCATAGCAACAGGAGTGCAAGTGATTAGATCCACATTCTGTCACTGGAAATACCCTAATGAACCTCCTGAGTGGTTCAGTAAAAGTGTTTATTTCAAGTACAGTCTAGGCCTTAAATATGGGTCTGGATTGCTGCCAAAATGTTGTAAATACACTGTGATGTGATTGAGAAATTCAGTGCATGATTCACAAATAAACTGGCCATAATTTGCTAATGTAGAGTGGAATATTAACTCCAATAGGCAAGACCAGGATTGCCAAATCCTATCCAAAAAGGGCCGATGTGGGTGCAGGTTTTTGTTTAAGTCCAGCAGACACCTGATTCTTCTAATCAAGGTCTTGGTCTTGAAGACCATGTTTAGCTAATTAGTTACATCATGTGTGGTAGTGCTAAGCTAAAATAAAACTTGCAAGATTATTGGCCCTTTCATTACAGGCATTTAGCAGACGCTCTTATCCAGAGCGACTTACACAACTTTTCCATAGCATTTTACTTTGTATCCATTTATACAGCTGGATATATACTGAAGCAATTTCGGTTAAGTACCTTGCTCAAGGGTACAACGGCAGTGTCCTACCCGGGAATCGAACCTGCGACCTTTCAGTTACAAGCCCAGTTCCTTACCCACTGTGCTACACGCCGTCCTTTCAAGATGAGATCCCTGGTCAAGATATTGCAGTTTTTAACTCAGGCTCGGTAATTTGTTTTGAGTCCACAATGGCTGTACACTTAACCTTGTACATCAGGGTACCACTGCATTAGGTCCTCCCAGAGAGGAATCCATGGGGGGTTGGGGTTTGGACCACCCTAAGAAAAGCTAGAGATAAAATATATTTTTTTAAATGCTGCACATAAAATATTCAGAAGTTTTTTGTGAAGAACTCAAACATCTTTCAGCAACCTCTCCACACAGATCAAAAATTTGTGAATGCAGTTCAAAATTTCCAACCTTCTTCCCCCAAAGTGGATTCCTGGCTGCTGCGCTAGTTCCCCCAACAATGCGTATGGCACCAACAGGTGACCAGCTTTCATCAGAGAGAGAGAGATGACTCTCCTATAGTCAGCACCAGCCCTCACACGGTCCCTTTTGTCCTGTAAAGTGTAAAATAGGCATGCTTTCTGGAAGATGAGGAATACGTTTACTTTTCCACAGTGACCCTGGACTACAGGTAGTAACCGCATTCCATAACTGATTTAGAAAAAGTGGTAAATCATGGAATGCATATTTCAACTTGCAGCAATCATTTTCAGCCATATATTTGTATGGTATTCATTTTTAGAATTGAAGTAAGAAGAGTTGTAATTCTAAACCTATTGTTCCAAGGACCTTGGCTATTTTTTGTCTAGATCTGGGTCAAATAGATATTTGTTTTGGATTCAAATACTTTTCTGTACTCTGTTGATCTTGCCTGGTGTAATTGAGCCTGCCAATATGACCAGAAAACAGGGTTTGCAGTTTTTGAGAGTATTTCATTGGTTCCAATACACCAGACAAGATCGGTAAAGTGTTGAAAAGTATTTGAATACAAAACAAACACGTATTTGACTCAGGTCTGTCTTCTTCACACTTAGTCTTACAACCATTCAGCAATTATAATGCAGTTTTTGAAGCTTTCAGTCTCACAAATAGCTTTAGCTTAAGTTCAAAGGTGCTGGTACTACAGTAATGATAGTAATTATTACACTCACTTCCTCCACCATGCAGTAGTGTATTTCAGGCTACTCCATATGGCCTTTTTCCAGGAAAAGCATTTAGGAAGAATCTTTTTCACAGAGAATAATAGTCATAAATGTGTGGAATAGCCTACAATTTAGTTAGGAAAACGGTGAGCATGTTGGAGTGAATGGCCTCGTCATTATGTTATGTTATGTTATGTTATGTTATGTTATGTGATGTTAAAAAAAAACGGTGCTTCAGAGTCCAAGTCGCTCCCTGAGCTAGCTTCTGTGACCTTCGTTTGATGGTAATCATTATTACAGTCATACTGATGAAACCTGTGACCACTAGTTCTGAGGTTAATCTATAAATCTGGGGGAAAAGGACACTTTGGACACGCTTGCACACAAGCAGGGTCACGGTGATGACCTCTGAAAAGTGAGATGGACCCTGGTGTGTCGAATGACCGTCCAGTCTGAGCAACAGGGGAATGAGCGCAGACAAACCCTTCAGCCTCACTGTATGCTGGCTCCAGATGCTGGTGCTGGGAATTGATCTAATCGTAACATAACGTCTGGCTCTTTTCATGTGGATTGAAAGTTGATAGGCTTACATATTTAGCCAGTGAGGTAAGCACCTGTAATGGCACTGCAAGCATAAAAAATGGATCAAATTAAATCAGTTAACACGATTAAATACACAGCCCTTTGCCTTACTTTGTGCCTGGAACTTGGAAGTCAAGTTTTTCTTGATAGCATAACATTCAAATTTGGCATACATGCTAAAACAATATGTTAACTGACAGACAACAATAACTATTTTGAAGGTGCATATCTTCCACATCCCTCTCCCCATTGTTAACATATTTGGAGATCATGGTTCATTTAAAATTACTATCTGTGGTGTCACCGCTTGTACTGTCAGCTTTAGACAGTAGTTAAATTGTACCTACCTAGCCATATGTAGATGGTGGGGAGAAATGCATGTGAAATGCATGAAAGAAAACATTGCAATGCATGAAATGTTTTTTTATTTGTCGTGTCTTTATTTCATTTTTCATATTTCAGCCATATTTCCATATACAGACACTTTCTTATTTATAAGTTACATATATGATTGCTTATTATCTACTATTAAAAAAATTTAAAAATAAAATTGAAATGATCAAAAAAGTAAATCATTTTAAAAAAGGAAACAAAGAAAAAATAATTTAATTAAATACAAACAAGAGGGGGGGAATGCTGCAGAAGAGATAGCACAAAGAGTATTTATCACCACATATTCTTTAAAGGTTTTTTAATGACTTGGCATTTAACTTTTATTTATAGGCTGGAACAAAAATATTTTATGAAAATGTACTCCATCTTTTTTCTAATATATCTTCATTATTTTTTAAAGTAAGTTTTTCCATAAAATATACTTCTGTAGTGTGTCTTTCCAGGATTTTATTTCTGGTGACTTGGTCTTTTTCCAATTTTTAGTAATTTGTTTCAGAGATGTGATTTGAAGAATTATAAATAAATATTTCTTATCCTCTCTTAACCGGTCTGGGTATTTAATGCATGGTTAGACTGTCTGTGTAGATTTGGCTTGAGAGAATTTAAAATTCATGAAATATGTTTGCAATACATACATCACATATTTCACTTGAGTAGTTTTTGATCAGATACATTTTCACTGTAACTCAAGTCATTTTCAGGAGGACTAAAAAAATGTCTCATGATGTGCTTGTAGTATGTATTTAATGACTGAATGGTGTAAAAACTGCCCTCCTGGAGAGAATCCTATGGTAGGATCAGAGACACGTTGGGAGTGAAGGTCACAGGCGGACATGAGACAGATTGAGTTTCTGTAATGTGTTACAGAAGGTCCCTGAGGACAGCCGGCCTAGGCTCTGCTCGGAGTCTGGGGGCAATAAGATCTCTGCGTGGCCCAAGGCGTGAGGTAGCCCAGTCTCTCTGGAGGTCCTGGTCTGATCCAGAGAGGAAGGCTATGTGGTGTTCCACCGGGGTCAGCCGTCTGTGTGTGGGGAAATTCCAGCCTACCGAGTGCACCGTGGCTCTGTTGAATGTTGGGGCTGTGATCTGTGATCTACCGACCAATGAAAATGACTTCCCTCCACAGTAAAACCAAACAAAATTGACTGATACAAGTCAGTGGGTTGCAGATGACAAATGACAGCATCCCACTCTACTGATGTATGTGAAGCCTCATTACCCTCCTGTTATTACATGTGCGCTTCCCTTAACTGTCCTGATGTTATCTTTCTACTTCTGTGCATATATGGATCCCTTTCAGTAACAGATTCCTTTGAAACAATATGGCAGAATTATCAGTGTGATCTGTGCAAGTTTACTTTTAATCACCATAACAAAACTGGGTTACATTAAATTATTCAGATTATTTGACACTGGGCCACTAGAATAAGAAGGAGCTAAGGTGTAGATCCTCGTTAGACTGATGTTTTTTAATTGTGGAAAAGGAAAACCTGGATCAGCGTATTTAGACGTTCTGAGCGAGTCACCCTCCACAGCCCCAGGGTAGCAGTGCCTGTTTAAGTACTATATACAGACATTGCAACTTCACAGTCCACACAAACAATATTTTGTCTTAAAAAAAGCCACATTCCCAGTCAGTTTATTGTCAATGTAAGGAAATGACCCTTAAATTACACGATCAGTAAAATCTTGGGTACATTTGGTTGAAGAGTGAAAGTTTTCTAGCTGACTAGGCCAAAACCAGACTATATCCAGGCAAAACTTGAGCTATATTTTGTTAACCTAATCAGTTTCTGTCAAAACATCTCTCAACCTAGATATCCACCCCTCTAGATGTTAACATTCTGGCTTTTGCTCACTGGATAGCTTCCAGAAGAGGTAGGATTTTTGGATGGTATGCTGAAGTCATAGCATGTGTGAGATAATATTGCATGTGAGCTATCGGAATAGATAATTGGAGACCTGCACTGATCAGTCAACCAAGGATCACATACAAATATGTCACATGGAGTAATTTGCTTCACATTAAATGGGTGTATGAGCAGACCCCTCCAGTGATATACATAAAACAAAGTGCACTTTGCAAAAAAGCTTGTGGTGAAGTTCTTCATCTTAAGTGTGATTTGAAACAAGAATTTTGTCTAACATGAACCAGAATACTAAGGCACAATATTTTTTTTTGTTGACAAATGGGAATTAATTTAGAATTAGTAGCCTATGGTAGGAAAGTAAAAAAACAAAACAAAAAAAACACAGGAAACTAGAGTCATATTTCACATTCTACGTGTGCTTGACAAGGCAGGATTTGTAAAATACGCTTTATTCCTTCATCACATAATCTGGGACATGAATCATTTGGCTCACCCTCCCATTTTGTTTCCATACTCAAGTGAAACAAATCTTGCTGGTTGCATAGACCAGACTCACTGAGTTTTTTGCATCTGTCTGGCCAGCTGATATATTGGTGCTCACGGAGATATACTGCACTGCACTTACCTTTGTTCTTATCTATTGCTTGGGGCCTTGAAACATTTAAGATGTAAATGCTCTTAAAGGTTTGTAGTTTATAGGTTTTCCATTCCCTCCTCTTTGCAATGGCTTTCCCGTTTGCCCCAGTGACACCGATTCTCACACAGTGTCTCATTTTACAGGAGCCGTGGGACAGAGGTTGATGTGGTGTAACAGACTGGGTGAGATGGAAACGAGGATGTGCCAGAAAATCAGGAGACAAATGGAACCACCGAACTGTAGCAAAGTGAGGAGTGATATAATGGTAAAGCATAGAGTGGCCTCCCCTCAACTCATATACGAATCAGACCGTGCGACTGAGGGTTCAGTTCTATGCCATGGCATGTTCTGTACAATGATAACATCTCTATCTGTGACCCTCTCCCCTTTCTCACTTGTCATGGTTCTGTGTTTTCCTGTCTGTGTTTCCCTTGTTGGGCCGCCAGATGGCGGCACTTCTGTTTTGTGTCCTGCTCCCCCCTGTTAATTGTATTATTTTTGTCTCGTTATTCTATCATTGTTCCCACCTGTGTCTTGTTATCCCCTCCTTTTCTGGGTTGATTGTTTTTTGAGTTCACCTGTGTCTTGTTACCCCCTGTCTATTTAAGTTCTTTGTTGCCTTGACTCGGGTGCTGGTTCCTTGTGTTTGTTGGACTTACATGTATCTGCCTGCCTGTGTTTTTGACCTGCTTGTGTTTGTTCCCGATCTGTGCTTGTTTTTGACCGTTTGTACCTGCCTGTGTTTTTGACCTGCTTGTGCTTTTCCCACTTGTTTTCTGTGCTTGTGAAGTTCTGTTTTTTTTGTATTCTTTTGGTTTTTGTTGTATGCCCCTCATGGCTCTTTGTTAGTTCTGTTTTCTGTTAGTAAAGTCTTGTTCGTATCGACATTTTTGAGTTTTGTGTTTTTTCCCCACTCTGCGCCTGGGTCCCACCCCCCGTACCGTGACACTCACTATCTGAATTAAAAGGTACATAAGGAGGGCAGACATTAAAAAATGCAAGGCAAGCAAATTGAAGACATTATAGAATTATTTTTTTCAATAGGCTATTAGGTGGATGGCAACTGAGTTCAAATTTCAGTTTCACCTTAGATTGGAAAACAGCTGAATGACTTAAATTAGGGAAGTGTGTTTGTATTTTTTTTTTTTTTTTGCTTCACATGAATACAGCCTGGATATAACAAAATAATGTCTTGGCAATAATAAATGTACAGCGCTGTTAGGAAATAGCCCATAAGAACAAAATCATTACCATCATAAAATAGCCAATGAAGTAACTTTCATTTTGCTCACAAATCTTAAGAATAATGTTAACAATGGTAAAGAATAATGGCACATCTGAGAAATAAACACATTACTTTATCTAAAGGCATTAGGTATTATTTATTGTCCTGTATTCAACTAATGCTGATAGATGTATGCATGTTCTCTATAAGGCCTTTTGAGGACACAGCCAGACTCCTGACATCCAAATGGTTACAATTCCAGCTTTTAAACATAGAGTGCAGTCTGTACGTATTTTGACAGAGACCGTTTTTGTTGCCTCTGTGCTCCAGTACATTTAGTTTTTAATGAAACAACAACAATGAGGTTAAAGGGCAGACTGTCAGCTTAATTTGTGAGTATGTCAATTCATATTGGGTGAAACATGTAGCAATTACAGCACTTTTTTATATTTTTATATACTTTTTATATACTTTTTTGGTTCCATTTTGGAGGAACCAAAGTAATGGGATAATTTACTGCACAGCTGCTTCTAGACCATCAGGGGGTTGTTGCATCCTTAGTTCATAAACAAAAAAGCAAAAAAAAAAAAAAATTTAAAGTCTAGAATTGGTTCAATCAGAGACATAGCTAAACCATTGTCGTATGTCCAAATCAAAGGTTTGGTATTGTTAAGAAGTGAGAATACACTGCTGAGCTCATCAATAGCAAACAACCTGATATACCACCAAAGACCACTGTAGTGGATGACCAAAGAATACTTTCAATGCGAAGAAAAAGGCTTTTCAACTGCCGAACAGATCAAGAACACTCATGAGGATGTAGGTATAGATGTGTCAAAGACTAGAATAAAGAGAAGACTATACCAGCATTACCTCAGAGGGTTCACAGCAAGTTGGAAACCACTGATAAGCCTCAAGAACAGAATGGCCAGGTTAGAGTTTGCTAAAAAGCACATTAAAAATCTGTAGAGCTCTCGAACAAACTCATAAAGACAGATGAGATGTACCAAAGTGATGGAAAGAGAAAAGTGTGGAGAAAGAAAGGAACTGCTAATGATCCAAAACACCCCAGTCATCTTTAAAGCATGGCGGAGGCAGTGTTGTGGTTTCGGCATGCACGTATCCTACTACTATAATTGGAGAGCGGTTTGTGTGTTTGTGTGTCCCACCACTCATCCAATCCACACTTCTCCAGTCCCTCCAAACTTGCCCCAAAAAAAGGTTCAGGGGGCCGCCCATTGCATATGGTGTTTTTCATCATTTCATTTTTAATGTTAAATAAATAATCGGCAGTTTTACTTTTTATTTTGGAATCCAGAACTACTGTCACCCGGAACTACTTTCCATTGTACCAATGGTAAGAGTTACACCACACACCAGAGATGGAACTGAAAACACTGGACAGGATCCATTAAAGAAAGAGAGAGTTTTTCTTGAAGAACGTTTGCATCATGCCTAAAAAGAAGTGCAGATCACTGTCGGCAAGTCGTGATGCCAAACCATAGACCGTATAAAAATACTGCCAAACGCAAGAGATTGGCGTGAGGTAGCGAACCTCCAGAGAAGTCAGGTAAGAATTCTGAAGTATATTGCTAAAACACCGTTTGGCGTTAGCATGCTAATAAAGTACACAGCTAGCTAGCTCATCATTTGTGTTTCATGCTTCTTGCGGTCGCCACGGTCTACACGGTGTGGACGGCACACATGGTCTTGAACGTCAAGTCGTTTCATAGTTATTGCGGTCAGAGCAGCTCGAAGAACCAACCACGCTGTCTCACCATAGCGATGCCAGTCATTGCAACGCTGTCTTTGCGGCCCCCGTCTGATTCCTCACCATGACAGAAATCATGAGCTTCCCTTCACCTTTGTCAGGTGTCAGTTCCCTGTCAGGCTGGCGTTCTCAGTTACCATCAACAATGGTCAGGGACAAGAAAATGAGCAAGTTGCCATCTACCTTCCTCAGCTTGTGTTCGCTCATGGCCAGCTGTACACAGCCTTCTCCAGGGGAAAGACAGCCACCAATGTGAAAGTTTTTATTGAAGGAAATGAGGATGGAATAACAGACAATATTGTGTATAAGGAGGTACTATAATTCTGTGTAAGTAGCTGGACATTGGACATCCTACCCTACCACATATATGTCAACAACTTTTATTTAAGTTTTATATGGACAGTTTTCCTTTCTGTTTCTTTTTTACTCTTTAACTTATATGTAATACAATATATATTTACATCCTTCACCTTATCTGTTTGCACAGTCTTGGTGGTGGGGGGGGTGGGGGGAGTGCAGAAAAAATGTGTATGTGACAAATAATTACTATGGCCTTAATACAAGTATCAAATATGCAATATTATTATTACTGCATTATAATATGACAGTTGTGTGTGCTTGTTTGGATATGTGCCATGCACCTTTCATCACATCCCTTCCAAATTCACCATTAATACTGCTTGGAGGTCTGCCCTTTGCACAGGATATTTTTAAGGGGTGGGGCCACACGGTCAAGGGGGATCAGGGGAGGCTGCGGGTGAAAGCAATGGAGAGGGCTGGGGTATAGGGGCAAAAGTCTCAGGGGTCAGGATGAATTCTGAAGTGTATACAAATATCTTACCTGCTTGGATACCTCAAAACTCATTGGATGGCGCTTCACCTTTCAGCAGGCCAATGTCCCCAAACATACTGGTGAAGCACCCAAGGAGTTTTTCAGGGCCAAAAAGTGGAATGGTCTTGACTGGCTGAGTCAACTACACGACATGAATCCAACTGAATATGCATTTCACTTGCTCAAGGCAAAAATGAACTCAAAAATCCCCCGAAAGACTGAAGACGGTTGCGGTACAGGCCTGGCAGAGCATCACCGGAGTAGATACCAAGCGTCTGGTGATGTCTATGGGTCAGAATTAAGGTAGAAAATTAATGCAAATGATTTGCGACTAAGTTTAAAAATGATGACTTTATTTAAGATTATGTTAATGTGTCCAATTACTTTTGTTCCATGGATAAAAAGGGCTGTAATTCCTTGACTAGGATCGCTGGATATGGGCATACATACTCTTAAATAAAGGCTGACAGCCTGCACTTTGGCCTCATATTCATTCTTTCATTTCAAATCCAATGTGCTGGAGTGCAGAGCCAAAAAAAACAAAAAATGCGTCACTGACCAACTATGTACGGACTGCACTGTATCTTACCGAAGACTAAAACTGACTAATAATTCAAAAGGGTGACAGTTACATAAGATCAATGGGAGTGCAGATAGGTGAGCACCAGCAGTAAAATCCCTGTCCCCTGGAGACCAGGAGGTGGGGTGGATAGGCATGCGTGGAGGTACTGGGGGAACTCTGTTTTTCCATTCACAAAGAATGAACAGAAGTGTCCTAAAACACTATCATTCCAGAACCAAGAACAAAACGACTTAATGGCATGCTATCATCTGCTAAAGGGGAGACATGGAGCAATGAATGATGCTTACAACCAGCCACCCCCCCAAACACACACACACATATACACACCTAAAGCTAAGTGAAAGCCATTCATACACAGATTTCTAGAGCATTCGGTGCTGAGCGGAGATGTAGAACCATGGCATGACAGCCCCAGGAGATTACTAATGTACCTTTAATCAGCACACTCACTCCAGAGACTAATATTCAGTGTGTTCCTGCTCACAGGAAGTCCGGGGATGAAGCCTGCCCTTGGATAGCTTCACTTCCTGCCAGAATTTTTCTTGGAGACAAGGGTTGAGTGAAGCCTTCTTTGTTTTTTTCTTCTTCTCCTAGCAGGTGGGTAGTTAATGAGGATGCCATCTGACCGAATGAACAAAAAGAGACGAAGAGGAAGGGAGGGAGGCAGAAAGATGGACAGAAGAGCAGGCGCAAGCGAGTGAATGGCTGAACCGGAGAAGAGATAGAGGAGAGGAAAGAGAGAGAGGCAGGAAGACGGACCAGAGTGCTCGAGCACGACTGAATGGGTGGACTGGAATTTTGAGAGAGTTAGGAGAAAAGATGCTGATGACAAGAGTTAACACCACCACAAAATTCGTGTTTGCGATTTCTTGAGAAATCAAAAAATTTGGCAAATTAGGGGATATTTTCAGGACAAAGGAGCAAACATGTACTGGTTTTCCAGTTTTTAGATGCAATAATTCAGACTCATATTTCATTGCACATACAGAATTTCAGTGACCCAGAGCGAAGGAGTTGTTTTTGACGGTAGAATATTACACCATGCAAATGAGATGCTTGATGTGGCACACTTGGGTTGTGTTAAATTCCAATGCCACGCTGAGGTGTAATTGAGGATGTAATCAATCATTTCCTGTGAATGCTTTGATTAAAATATTTCATATTCAATTTCCCTGCTGTAGTTTTCTACAGTTATGTTCATTTCATACAATTTTCAGTAGTGCTAATTGGGCTTACTGAAATCTTTAAACGTGAAATACAGAATTTATTGAAAGGATAGAAATCTTGTGAAAACTGCATTACATATATCGATTTGGTGTGTTTGCTGACAAATCAATACCTAAGCTATGTTTTTTCTTTTAATGGCTCATGAATGTAATTTCAATGAAGATTGATTGGTAACGTGATTGACAGCCTGGAGTGTTTGCATCCCCAAGGTAAAGTCCCAGTAGATGCTGGGAAATCTAGCTGTTGTAGTGCTCAGGAAAATGAAATACAGTTTGTTTAAAGCAGTGATGGAAAGAGCAGAATATTCTGCTGAAAGGAGGTTTGATGTCAGAGAAATGAGATGTTTGCTCGCTTGACTTTTTTTTCTTTTTTTTTTTTTGCTTGACAGGGAACAGTGGTCTTTGTGTGAAAACAACATCTGTGTTTGGTCTAGCATATTTTAGATTTTTATTTTAGTAGTGTGGGCTATTAAATATGACTCTGCTTCTGAGTTATCGACCTTAGGGTGAATGAAGGATTTCCTCGGACCACAGGGCACCAATTAATAATGTTTTCAGAGGAAACTACCAGTACAATTTGAATGTTATTCAAATAGTACAGCCCATCTACAGTATTAGAACAAAAAACAAGGCGACACAACATTTATTTACAAATAACTTCAGGATTTGAGGTTGTAAAGATCAGTCGATCAAGAAGACTTAAGACTGATGGCGGTCCAACAGATTAGGTCTACTGCTGGAGTGGTGTACATTGCCACATGATGTCTTTTGGCTGCACACTGATGTTAAGGGAACTCATGGGTTGAGGCTTCTTCCAGGGCTGCTCTCCAGCAAAGACATGCTGGTTTAGTTTTCTCACTTAAACCAAAGTCTTCATCCTAAGCTTCCTAAGAATCCTAAGAATCTCCTATGGCAAATAATGAAGTGAAGGGTGCGTTGCCTTGTTGCAAAGGCCAACCTCGAGACAATTGTCTTGCTGCAGACCGGTTTGGGCAGCCAGACAAGATAACTAATTTTAAAGAATAAAACAGAATAATTATAAAAGCATTGCTTTTGTCAGGAATGCTTTAGCAATAAAACACTTATAAGTCACAACCCTTTTAAGCAAGGCTCTAATCTTTGGTAAGGTTTATTAGTTTTGAAAATTGTTAAGATGTGTGGCTGAAAGCAGACTCTTCTTACCTTTTAGGCTAAAATTGTCCAAATTTTAGGACTATTATCTTGTCAAGCAATGTAAGATATTACATGTATCCTAATCTGGGTGTTTGTATTTTTGTCAAGATAGTCAGATATATTTTTGGTTGATTTTTTTCTTTTAATGGCAGAAGCTCCTGAATAAGATAAAACCCGAGACTGCCATTAAGTATAATACATTTAAAGTCACTAATAATGCTCCTGGCGTTTGGGAAAGAAGTGTTTTTTTCAATGTGGTAGTTGTTGCAGATAACGAAGCACCATTTGTTCATTGTGACAATTGTTTCACACAGTGGCCACAAAATAGGAACTTCTGGTTTTTGGCATCACAGTTGCTCCCTTTTGAAAGGTTTCACTGGGCCTGCATATGATTGACATGTCCACAAGATTTGGAAAATATGTCAGTGAAGTGTTAGTACATCCAACAACATTACTGTGGCATGTTGAAGAGAGGGCATAGGACCTGTGACAGTGATGGAAAAAATCGATCCTGTCACATCAAATATGAGCCCACAGTTAGAAGTGACATTTAGAAACAGAATTACCACAAAACGTCCTATATGTCTGTGATTGTTCATTATGCCAGTGGACACTATGAGCTGGTCTCATGTGTGTCTTTTGCTGCATCATTTGCGCTTAACGGCACAAAACATGGTGACAATATTCATGCTCTACTGCTCTAGGAATCCATTCAGAATTTAAGGCCTTCTTCTCAGGAGCAAGACCACAATGGGGGGTTTGGGGGGGTGAACAGCCACCGTGTCATCCCTCACTCCACATTTACATCTGTTGAAGATGCTCGATGAAAGTGCTGTGAAGGTGTGCACAACCAAACAATAGTCCCGTGCAGACCTCTGCCGCCGACCTCTTTCACAAACATCTTCACGACTCTAACCTTCATCATCATAGCTTTTAGAAACTGTAGTTATGATATTTATTTAACAGCCAATGACTTCTAAAGTCAATTTGCAAGTACCTTGGTGTGGTCCCAGCCTCACGAACCCTGTGTTGACATTGATCCCCGGACCATGACAATTTTTATTTATGCATCCGGCTCTGGTTTTTCCATTTCATCCTAAAGATATACTTATCATCCACCAATGCCCGTCTCTTCTCTGTAAAATCGGATCAGGTACTGCCGTCCACTGTCAAGCTCCCTGCACCCCGCACCCCGCTGTCCCTCAGCCCATTCAACTCCACATGTTCCCCGCATGCCGGCAGAGGAGAAGTCAAGCCACGCAGAGCTTGCCGTCCAGCGCATTTAGTTTACTGCCTGTCATGGTAATCCCGCTGGTTAGCCCCCCTCAGCCTCTCATACTGTGGATGTCAGCAGCTTCCTTTATCCCTGCTGCTGAAGACCGCACGGCTTGCCGGCTTTGGCCGTGACCCATTCGATCGGTTTTTGTTTCGATTGTTTTTCTGGCTTGCTTTCTTCTTTCCTCGTGGTTGTTAATCACATCTTTAAGTTGGTCGTTGTACTTGGCGTGGTGTGGGGTGCTTTGACTAGGAGTGCATCACAGTCAACTGTGGCAGAAGTGGTTTCAGGCGGGTTCAGCAATAGTTCTGACAAGCTACTCCTCAGAGTGGCAGCTTCCATTTTAACTCTCAGGCTAAACATACAAAAAATGAGTGTGAAAAAAATCACAGGTAAAAAGACATGAGAATTTCCAGGCATTTGTATTCTGTTCAGCTATGCCAGGCTGAGCGTTCTGGTACTTAGCACCAACTCATTTGAATGCAACAATTTGTGATAAAAGTGAGAGAGGCATTTTAACTTAAAAGGTCATCATAATTCCATCTTTATTGTGTAGGATATGCTGTCAGCCCCTTTAAGCTGGACCGTGTGATTAAATAAAAGTGTTTTGCAAAACACAAGGCAGAGTTAATATTAATGAGGAAGAACTATTCACCTTTGAGTTTGCTGTTAAAGCCACATACTCTGCCTGTTTCTCTTTACTGTCAATGTCCTCATTTCTATTGCATCTTCCTTTATGTGTATCTACCTATAACTGTAGAAATATACTATTAATATGTTAATGATAGTAATAATAATAAATTACATTAGTTTGTGACTGTGGCACCCAAGGTTGACCCCCCCCCCCTAAAAAAAATCTAAATAATAATAATAATACTAATAATAATAATAATAATAATAATAATAATAATAATAACAATAATAATGCTTGCAGTACCTGCTTGCAGTACCCCTAGGGTCCATATTAGGTCCCCTCTTTTAGTTGGGTGTTTGCTCAGTGATTGAATGGATTGGTAAGTCTGCTCCAGAATTACATTCACAAATCCACTCTCCCGACCCCAGCCCGACCCCAGAGTCCGTGACCCTTTGTGACCTGGACTGTTTCATATCTTTTGACTGCATTTAAAAAAAAAATGTTTAACACTTATTCAGTTCCATAAATCACATCCAGGTCTATGGGATTCCAAAAGGGGCTTCCAAAGGCTATCCGATTGCTGCTGACCAGCTGCGATCCGCTCTGAAGGAATGCAATTTTCCTTAGATCTTATTTAAGAACCTATTTGAAAGGTTCATAAACGAGTGAGGGAAGCCCGGAAAATATAGAACTGTATTAATTCAGACATTATTGGCATGTGGTCTACGAAAGCTTCACTGCTGGATTGCTTGCACAAGCAATAAAAGTCATTATTCTGAACTGTGATTTAAACGTTGCCCCGACATCACACACAAAGCCTCCTAATTTACCAGTCCTGCCTTTTCTCTTGGGCCAGTGTCCTTAAGCTTAAGGCATGGATTCAAAAAAAGTTAATTCTTAACTTTGACTCAAAATTACAAGCAAATGTTATTTCTTCTCACTGCAAAAACACATCACGAGAATTCAATTTCTAAAATGTGTTTATCGAGAAAAAAAGAAACACGTGCATTTAACGAGCAGGGAATCAAAGTTTAGGCAAATAATTGAATCCAGGCCATTGACTTAACAGTAAACCAGTTCACTGTGCAAACCTACACTAGTGGAAACATGTTTCATTCATCAAATGCACAATTAATGACCAGTTAACAATGAGCCTGACACAAGCAAGTGTGCAGTGCAGTGCAGCTCGGAAATTAAGTGAGGTATAAACAAATTGCAGCCAGGACTTTACAGCAAACAGTTACATTTTCTGGCACGTCCAAAATTAGTTATCGCCACTGCAACTGTACCAGCATTATCAACTCAAATTGTTTCCAGGCAGATAATTTCAACCCCTAACTTGGACTGCAAGCACCTTGCAAATTGTGGTTATTGTACGATCTGCCAACATCTGTTCCTACATCGACTCTGCACTAACACTCTTGGTATTTTTTCTAAAGCTGGGTAACAGCACTTCTGCATTTATAGGCCTACATCACTGCTTGCTATATAAGCCTAGCAGACTCTGGGCTCAAACCAAATGGGGTTGTTGATATTTTCTGGCTTCTTTCTGATCGACCCCAGTCTTGAGGTCAACAGAATGCACTGAAATACCTCTTAAAAGATGTAAGAGAAAAGAAAACTGATTTAATTATCTTTACACTGCGGAATCTTTCCTTGCCTAGCCGTCTTCCTGTGCCTGGCTTTATATAGCAGAATTTATTTTTTTAACTATGCCAGTCTGCAAATGTTACTTTTGAAAATTAATAAATAAAAAGCCATACACTGCAGCACTGATGAGTTCCTACCTATTCTATGGCTACACAAGGGAAAATAAAGCTCCATTCTTACACACAAAATTAAGTTCTTCAACTGTAGAAATGCAGGCTGATGGCCATTGTTGTTTCTTTCAATGAAAGGGCTTGAATAATGTGTATGTGTATTTATAGTGCATTTACACTGATTTACAGTGGGTCCTGAGGTTTGTAAATTAAGACTGCAGGGCTGACATTTAAAAAAAACAACATGCATTAAAATCTTTCCCACGTGGAGGATGTGGGAGTCCATGAAGTGTATCAGGATACAATATTTTGTTGCGGCAGTAAGTGATTAAAAAGAAAATGTCTGACAGAAGCATTAAATTCCTGATGAGCTCGTAAAACTTTCCCAAAAGAAAGGATGAATAATGGGTCTAGTGGGTGAGGGTCAGTGAACGCAGAGGTGCGATCCATTATCACAGGCCACAGTAAATAACAGAAACCATGTGTATCTGACAGCGTTATTAAGGGGCTGATGTCTTGGCGTAAGAGGAAAGAATAGGTGTGTGGGCAGGGAATGCATAACATATCACCTTGCCTTGGACTCTGCCGCCTCCTGCAATATAATCACTAATTCCTAGATTGACGCAGAGTGGCATTTAAATGAACATCGCTGGGCACGCAATTCAATTACCTCGGTCTCTTTCATTACAGATTTTACGGTGACAAAGCAGTAAATATTCAGCGAATTAAAATCACATTCTGGCCAGGAAAATCACTACAGCTTATGTCCCTCTCATCTTTCATTTCGTCACCCCTAACCTCCCCCCCCCCGCAACCCTCCATTTCTTCTTAATCATGCTCAATCGCTTTAGTACTCCCATAGGCTGCTGATAAAATGCGTTTACCCCAGAATCAGTGGACCTCATTCATTTTTCATGAGTTTCAGAAACATACCTCATTCAGCCCTGGCTGTCATCGTTGATTTTTCTATCACAGATAGCTTACCTTGGCCAACAAAAGGCTGTGTCGAGCAGCGGATTTCTTTTCAAGGCAACTTTATCCGACGCGATCAGCCCGGCGGGTGTTAATCTCCCACAGTGCAGGCACAGATATTGCTGCCATATTGCCGCTGACATTTTAATGGCTTCTGCAGCAGCTCAGAAAAGTATTCCAGTTCCCTACTTATCTGGGACACCTCCATCACGTTTCCTGTGACCTCCTGAACTCCGCAGCCAGCTGTGTCATGCGTTTCTCAGGCAACCACTATTTAATGTTATGTGTGTGTGTGTGTGGAGGGGTATGAAATTAGGTGTCTGCTGGAGTGATGTCTCATGAGCATTGAGATGGACACAGACAAAAGCTCAGGTCTTTGCCGTTTCCTATCTGAAGGGAAAATATGGAATCCATGGCAGTACTGCAAGCTGTGCTCATTCAGATAACAGATTCTTCCACTGCGGCTCACTGATAAAGCATCCTATGTTTGCAAAGGATTCTTGCACTGTCAATACAACACCGGTAATAGCCTTAGCATACACTGACAGGAACGATGGCAGAAATGATACAGACAGGCGTTCTCCCTGACTGGGATCACAGGATTTATTTCAGATGTAATCGCAGTAGCCAACTAGTGAAAATATTCACAGAAGCTTCAGATAGGGAAGTAGTGTATATCTGTAGTATATGCTTACAGAACTGTCATTAGCACCATTCTTTCACATCAGCCGATAGATGTGATAGTTAGGGTAATTATTTATCATTTATGTCTATGAGCACCTGAAAGAAAAATTACTTACAGGGTGTAACAGTCATGGTTACTTATATTAGGGTGGAACCTTCCAGATATCCATATATATAGGAATTATATATTGATCTTTGATATATATGGAATGAACATTGATATTTATGGAATGAACATTGATATATATATATATATACACACACACACAGTGGCCACATCTGATTAGGTACACCTATCTAATACCAGGTAGGCATCCCTTCTGCCTGCAGAACAGCCAGAAGCATTTGAGGAATGGGTTCAATGTGTGCTGGAAACATTCCTTGTGGATTTTTGTCCACGCTGACTCAATAGCATCCTGTACATTTTTCAGCCAAACATTCATGCTGCAATCACCATAACGTTTGGGATGACTGCTTGATGTCTGTGGCCCATAGACATCATCAGGTGCTGAGTATCTTCTCTGGCGATGCTCTGCCAGGCCTGTGCTGTAATTTCTACAAGGGGAAACTAAAATGTCTAAAATACCCTTTAATAAAAGCTGAGCATATGCACTTTAACCGCATGTAAATTGTTAGATTACAAATATAAAATTGTGCAGTACAGAGCCAAATCATCAAAAAATGTCCCAAACATTGTGGAGCTCACTGTATGTGTGTGTGTGTGTGTGTGTGTGTGTGTGTGTGTGTGTGTGTGTGTGTCTGTGTGCATGTGTGTGCCTGTGCATGTGGAAATATATTTTCTTGCTCTTGTTTTATAGATGAATAACGTGATGACAAGAATGGTTCTCATTGAAGCAGCTTTCAAGGAAATGGACTCAGGTGGCAGGAATTGTCTGGTAAAGGGTGGTCTCTCTATTGAGTTCTGTGAATTATTGAGTTTGAAGAGTCACATTATTGAATCATTCCCTGTGCACTCATTTCTAGGTTGTCAAAATCCAAACAGATCAAACTGCTGTCTGTGCGAGTCCATTGTCCACTAATCCAGTTTACCTACACATACACACAATTTATCCTTCTGCGTTGAAAAAAATCCATTATGTATGCATTTTTTCTACTATCTGAGCGAGTCAAAAAGGAGACAATAACTCTTTGAGAAATGAGAACCGAATGGAGAATGAGTAGAAACACGGTCCCAGTCTTTATTTTGGCTAGGTTAGAGTTCTGGGAAAATGAATTTATTTAAATATAGCGGTGTATGTGTGTGTGTGAGAATGAGCATGTGCGTGCAGTGTGTGTGCGCGTGTGGGTGTGGGTGGGTGCGTATGTGTGGATGTTGGGGACATGAGATGTTCATGTTGTGTATTCTCAGGCTGATCTTTCAGGAAACTCAAAAGACATCCTGGCGTGAAGTCATAGCATGTGCAGAGAGAAAGAGAGATAAATTGTGTAATCACATCAATGGAGCTTTTCTCCAGCACCCCTTCTCTTCCACCCACAACCCCCCACCCCAACCCTCCAAACCAAAAAACAAAAACATAATAGAATGAGAGGCAGGTGGTGGGCTATTTAATTGAACAAATTTGCCATCTGCTCCGACAGATTGTGGGATGACTCCAGCATACCTGCACTGAGTCCCGAGCATCGCAGTGCCTGGACACTCCCTGCCGCTCAGGACAGTTTTCCAAAATAGATTTTCTCCTGTGGCATCCTGAGCCATTGTGTCAGATGAGGAAGCAATCCCACATGCTGGAATAATCCCATTTTTTATTTAATATTTTTTTCCACCCATTAAATAACGAGGGATACGTGCTTATTTATCCACTCCTGAAATGTTGAAATAACATTTTATTTTTTTTCCTGATTATAGGATGTTAACCTTTTCTAATCAAGTTCTGGGTTTAAAAGAATGTTGTGGAACTTCATGTTAAAAGAGAATCAGATAAAAGACCTCAATGATGAGGTCACATTAATCACCGCTTGAGACCAAGTTCCCACGGTGATTAGAACCTTTGAAAGCACAATAGGTGTCCGGGCCACAGAAATGATAAATCCAAAGGAGGTTGAGATGGCAAGGAAATTTAATTATGCACAATTTTGTTGTTAGATGTTTACTAAATGTGTTATATATTCGACTGTCTTGCTTTTCTCAAACATACATATAGTACTTCATAGTCTATTTATGAACCTGTTGTACAATAATTTTCTATAACACTATTGTTCATTTTTCTGTGATTTTTTACAGTTTCATGTCCATTTCCTTTTATTTTTATATCTGTATATTTTGATATCTCAAATTAGCTCAGTACAGCCTTGATGGATCAGTCAGGAGCCATTTTAAATGTCAACATAACAGTCTTTTGCAAACATGATCTTTCATAAGAGGCATTTTTAAAGGGAGTGTACCTGTGTTCCCTCAGCCCAATGTTCCCTCAATGGATTTACCCACAAGTTTTTTTCCATCTTATTTTAGTTTGTCCATGTACATATTAGCCTATTGCATTATTGCATGTACACAGTTTATCTTATCATGACAACCCTAATGAGCACACACACTCATGCATGCTCATGTGCACACATGCACACTAGGCATGTCACAAGATATTTATATATCGAATATTGTTCTGCATGTTGTTATCTCGAGAACGTTTTAAGGCATCAATGAATTAAAACGACAGTACAGGGGGTCTTCGTTATATGTCGCAGTTCCGTTCCAAAAAATAACGTATTACAAGGGGACCTTCTCCATAAGAATGAATGCAAATTAGAGGGGCTGTTCACTTGGGGCGGATAATGAGCCATTTAATACCATAAGAATCAAGCGGGCCATCAACATTTTTTAATATTTCTATTTTTATGGACATCATTGGTTGGTTGCAGTGGACATGAAGTGCGGGGGCCTGATTTGACTTAAAGGTATACTATGACGGATTTTGCGACCCTTGTAGACCCGGTATTTGTAAACACCACTCACACCTCCTTAGTCTTCAACCCCACCCACACCTCCATTGAAGACACACCCCCAAGCGGTACAAGTAAAATGTTAAGCGAAAAGGTGATATTGAAAAAACATTTTTAGCAAGATTAATGATTCCATATAGGTGGTAACAGTAATTCTGTGGTGTTATAACAATTTTTACTCTGAGTGCACCCCTTAGCGTGTGGGAAATTTGTGTTTTTCCTCATTTTGCATTTAAGCATTCAAGGCCCTGTTTCACAAAGCAGGATTACTGAGTTAGCTGGATAACTGCACTGAGTAAAACTCAGAACCCGCCCAAATCTAGAACATGGAATGGAAAAGAGCTGTTCTGGGTTTTACTTTGCGCAGTTATCTAGATAACTCGATAATCCTGGTTCCTGAAATACCCCTCTGGACATTTAGTTAGAATTAGATTGTAAACACGGAATTGCGTGTGGAACAAGTAACATTAGCAGGCCATAGGTCTATCATAGCTAGTTAATATACTTGTAAAGTGAATGACATTTTCATGAAGATATGTGTAGCCTTTTCAAAGTTGTTAGCAACTTTGTTAGCTTTGTTAGTGAGGTTGGCTACACATAACATTAGGTAGATAGCATGCATGCTGTATCAAATTAATTTCCCCTGATTGAAATAAATGCAGGTGAATTACAGAGCTAGCTAAATTGCAACTATAAACAGTAACAGCAGTTCCCATGCGGGGGAAGACATCTTGATATAACATAATTTGATACAAAAGCTACCCAACCTCAGGCATTTAGCTGCATAAGGTAACTAGCTAAAATAACATTACTTACAGGTCCAACAGAAAACAGGCCAACTCCACGTCACTTTTCATCCCTTTGGCGAACTTCAGATGATGCTACAAAATAAAAGTAATTCCAAGGTTGACTAGTTTTTGAACAATCCCTGTCATATTGTCTTTTTGTTTTGCTGTATCTAGACTTCTTAACAAACACTTAATTGGATCTGATCCCAAACTACAGGCTCTGTAGTAGCCATGCCCACCCCTCCCCACACAGAAAGAAGCATATGCCCATTAACATCCCAAACACATTTTAAAATAACAAATACAAAAATGTGTAAGAATGAGATTGCCAGTGCATCGTAGACATGCCTTAGCATAGTTATTGTTTTTCAATATTTTAAAATAAAATATCCAGTATAGTATTGCTATTGGTTGAGGCTGCGAATTCGCCGGTCAAAGTTCACCAAAGTTGAACTCCACGTGAAGTGAAGATGCGAATTTGCTTCACCACCGGAAGCGAATGTTTTATTCGCCCCTTTGCTCGCATAGGATGGAAGTGAACGGGAGGCGAATTTGCGCCAATGTTAATTTTGCGCATGTGTGACCGTGCCCTTACCCTACGGTCACACAGGCCAACACAGGAGGGATATAAACCGTTGTCGCTCATCGCTTATGGGCGTTCCTGGCTTGTGGTTACCAGGTTACAGAACTAAACAAGTAGGCTAGACACGATTGCACATTTTGTTTCAGCAATGTCTGTCATGCTGGCTTCACTCCCATTGGTAGTCGCCGTGTCGCATTGCTCAGTATTTGCATAAAATAGACCTCTAGTGTATTTTCACCCTGCCTACTTCGCTTTGCAATGGCCGCTTGTCTCTTGTCGCTGTAAATCACCAACTCTCATTGAAAATGAACGGTCTCCGGTCGCTTGCCTCTCTCCTGTGTCGCCCTGTGTGACCACGGGGTTAGGGTAGGCTAAATATTAGTAGGACTAACTTTACTGTTAGCCTGCTGTACACTATGGGATGATCTGTCTTAAAAGTATATTTCGGATTTTTGATGTTTATCCTTATTTTCTACTTACTTATGATGTTGTTGATCAATAAATATTGTAACAATGATCTGTTTGCCTGGTCTATGACTTCATAATTAGCACCAGCTGTGTTACACTTGCATGTGTTTTTGGTTAGCATATGTTCAGTAGCCACATTCAGCTACCTCCTGTTACTGTTTGTTTATGTAACCATCTGAACTACCTGTTTACTATGCTAGCTATATCATGGGACTTGCGACCTGAAAAGGTATTGTAATTAGAGTAATGTGATGCATTTTACTGGCCTATCTAGCCTTGTGTTTGTTACTGAACTTTAGCTAGCTTTCTAGTTTCTGTATATGTTTTGTTTTTCTGAGGCATTGAGATACACTTTTTTGTATTCCTTGCCAGTGCTACCCTGCTGTGAAAGACAGTCAGGAAAATGGCCACCACGAAGAAAAAGGTCACATGACTGAGGCAGATTGATTGAGTGTGAGATATCAATGCATTTCAATGAAGATTCTTTAGAATACCAGCAAAATACAATTCTTGCAAATAGTGCATAAGCATGCACACACAGACATACACACATGCCTGTGAATGAACAGTGTGTGCACAATCTCTCTCTCTCTCTCTCTCTCTCACTCAGCATATTTGGGGACTATACAATATAAAATAAATTCATTCATAACCTAAATTCTTTCTTTCCCACATATTACAACCTTATTCACACTTGGTGGCCCTTTCACAGTTTTATATACCCTCCAATTGAATTAAAGAAGAAAAATTCAGCTCCTCTGTGTGTGCGTGTATATGTGCCTGCTTGCCTGTGTGCTCATGCAATAGAGTTGTCACGGGAAGAAAAAGTGTACATGCAAAAATATGTACACGCTGAAAAAAGACAGCAAAAAAATTGGTGGGCAAATCCATTGAGGTAACATACTGCTGAGGGATGTCACTCCATGATGTCTCCATGGATGACACAGCCAGTCTTTTGGCTCAGGGACAGGCAGGGCACAAAAATTTCAAATAAATAAATGTCATGGAAGGAAGTACACATCCTTGGATTTGAATATGTATTTGAAATTTGTACACATTTGATGAAGGATGTAGCAATGATACTTGCTATGTATCACAACTAGAAGTCAAGTATGTATAATGCCTCATGACCTTTTTACACTGTCAAGGTCGATGACAGCTTTGATACAGTGTGACATATTTCAGTTGTTTATAACAATCAGTATTGTGACAGTGTGTGGTAGCTCCACCAACTAAGGGGTTTGTTAGGCCTCACTCTCACCACTACAAAAGACCTGACAGAACAGCAGCAAAGGGTCCCAGCCTCAGCTCTTGGTCTGTGGAGACTGCGGCATTGGCTCATTTGCATTCCAGCCGAGCCATAATTCCCAAAACAAATTGAGATTTTAATTGAACGCTTATAAAAGTGCCTCCAGTAAATAAATCTGTACACTTTGGTCGGTCCTTGCAGTGTTCTGTGAATGCGCGGCGAGTGAGATGAAACGTGATCAGGTTCATAAAACGAGCCAAGGCAGGTGAGGGACGAATTTGCACCATGGATACAGCCATTTACTTCGAGTCCAGACACATGGTCACTGGCAATTAACCCACATGGGTAGAAGAGTTACAGCAAGTTATTAAAAAATCAGATTAAATGCACAATTATACTAAGCAATGCAAAGTCGAAATGAGCTGGACAACAGAGGATACACATTTATGCGGTATTGTGGAGCACTGTCAGTGAGCATTTTAAAGCAGTGAATTAAGGTTAAACCAAAATCAGAGAGTGGGAATCAGTCATTTTGACACTTCTGTTCAAAGCACGGCTGTGATTGAATATAGCCCAGACACAACCCTTTCAGCAGGTGAGAGAACGGGACCACAGGTGAAAATGTAGTTCTCCATTTGATGAAACACTTCATCAGGGAGATGGCCTCCACACTGGGACCAGCAGGAACTGGATTAGAGAACAGTGTCACTGTTGCAGTCACAGACAAAAACCCACCATGAAGTGTATGACTGCAGATGGCTCTCATAGCAGCCCCAGTCATGAACAGGGACTGCCACAACAGAATACATCCCCTCAGTGTTATCAGTAGATAGGACCTACTGAGGCAAAGTTCTCAACACAGTAACAAATGCTTCAAATTGCTTTCAGATTAAAATGTAGACCACATCGCACTCTCTATGAACGACCTGTTAAAATTATCTGGTGCCGACGTGTTGTGGCCCAAAAACTGTTATGACCCATATAGGAGAAAGCAAAATGATGGGACGACATCCCATTGCTCCGACTTGGAAGTGTTCCCAGGTTGCAAATAGTGCAGGTGTGAAAGGGGTTGACTTGTTGCATGTCGGCATCTATGAACCCTAACACACAACAGGCAAAATTAGGATAATGTTAAAGCTTGATTCGATATATACACCAATTAAACATGTATCTGCAGCGCTAGTTTGTCAGAAATATTGTTATAGCTAGCTAGTCACTGTCAGAAGGCATTATTTTTGGTAACTCCCATATAATGTGAAAACACCAATAGAATCAGAGGAAAAGAAATAAAAGGCCTTCTCACGATGGGACGGTGGACCTGAATTATTCCCAGCTAATATTTAAAACACAAACCCAAAAACGAAGGATTTTAAACCATGTTCAACAAAAGAAACCAAGACTACTAGTAAAAAGACTGACCCTGAAGGTACACATCCTCCAAGAAGATCACTTGGCATTAGTCTCGCCTCCCACAATTGACCACTTGTGGACACGTTTTCTATTTTTTAAAATAATGTTTGTTAAATGTATGCCAATCGTATATTTTGGAAATCCCCATACAGCAATAATTAACAAGCCCTCCTTAACAGAATTATGTGGAACGGGGAAATACAATTTGAAATCGGAGATCGGATTTCTAATCTGATTGGTTAGTGCACCATGTTCCCTGTCTTTCCAGTCACTCGTTGGGCTTGTCTTGCATCGCCAGCTATCCCAGCATGCCTTGCAGACACAAAAAATTGACTCCCATTGAAATGAATAGAGGCAATTACGAAGTTGCCTCTTGTCGGTGGATGTGTGGTTTCAGGGTGACTGTAGCAGAGGAGGGACAAATATCTATAGGCTCCAGAAGTCCAAGTGAGGGCGATACCCAATCAACACAGGTGTAGACATTTTTCCAATTAGCGAAGGTGTGGATGGTTCCTAACCAGCACAAGAGAAAGGGAAAAGATACCATACACACCCATGTCAAGTCAGGAAGCAAGGAGAGAAGAAAAAATGTATTATAAATATCTGAGCACATGCTTATCGTGGTCACAGCTTGAGATGCACATGTCAATTTGGAATGCTTTTAATCTTTCTTTTGCTGGAAAATTTTCAATTCAGCTGCGTCTATCCACTCATTTCATCTCTTGTGGATTTCCACTGGCAAAGCTATTTTACTGGAGGATTCCATAGAGATTCATTCCACTTTGGAAAAAACACTTTTTAATTTCATGTTTGTAGAATGGGGCGAGCCAGGGTGACCTCTTTATGGAACTGATTGATCCCGCTATTGATTGTAGGGTCTCCAGCCTCTGCGAGCCATCCACTGGACTGACAGCTCAAATCCTGTCTGGAAAGCAGACGGGGTGTGGCTGCCCGCTGGGCAATGACTCCACTGGGACTGTGAGCCAATGACCTTTGGTGACACAAGCGTGATGGCAGAAGCCCAATGAGAACTGGACAAGGATCACCGAACCTTGAGACCCTTAACAACCTGCTGGTCTATTTTTAGGCATGGACAATGACTCTTGGGAGCCACAAGAACTCAGGAAGAGGAGGGTAAGACCAGTGACGCCTCAGGCAGTGTCCGCCCCAGTTCTCCTGTGAAGTCTCCAATTTACTGCTGCAGCATTCAGCACTGAGAGAGTTAACAGGCTCTACTAAAAGGTACCTTTTTATAATTCTGTTTTGCTCTCTCTCTCTCTCTTTCACTCTCCCTCTCTCTATTAGTGTGACAAGTACCAAGGAATTTTTGTTTTAAGTATAAAATTGGTTTATTCTTGATTGTTTGCTAGAGCTGTCTATTTCGCTCTGTATCGTTCCATTTCATTTTATATCAGCTATTTTTGAGTTTTCAAGTACTCTGTTGTTAATGCTAGACAAAGAAACAAAGCTTTTTAATTGTTTATTTTTTAAGAATATTAGCATGTGCAATTTTTGTTAAAAGGATAATTCAACAGCATAAAACTATTGCCAGGAGAAAAAGCAGCAGATAACTTAATGTATTTTTTAATAGTTGTCAGAAATGCTCTTTTCAAAAGTTTTTTTTTATATTGTTGCTCTTGGTTTTCTTCATCCCATTCTTTTTTCCAAAGTATAATCATAACAAAATAACTGAGTGAGTTGAGCAGCCACATTTATGTGTCTAAAGGTAACTGTCTGAATAGCGACAATATGTGGTCACTCAGCTGCTGTCAGAGAAGATGTTTGATTTGCATAAACCCCCAGCATTCCATATTGCCCTTTACCAGATCATTTGAGAGTTACTCCAATCAATACAACCCCCATGCCCAAGCTATCAATCAGTCAATTAAATGTTATTCGATGTGGCATTCTCAGAAGCCATATCATTAGACTGTTTTTCAGTGCACTATTTCCAGGTCAGTTTTCACCACGTACTATTCCCCAGAGACGCAGTGATATTATACCATAAGGGATGGTGACAAAGTGTCAGGCAGGGATAGAAATGGAGCCCAGGGATGATTGACAAGTGAGGTCAACCCAAGATAGGGAGGTGGGAGGTGGGAGGTGGGAGGGCACTAGTGAGACCCCTGGAATCTGGACATAAAGATTCAAGGCACGTGCAGGTTTGATATTGGATCCCAGGCCAAGTTTGTCTTGTAAATATAAAACTATGGCAAACAAAAGCAGCTGATAGCTTTATCGGTTTAATCCCCCCGCCAACATCCAGTTCCCTGCGAGAGAATGTATACCGTGATCAAGATATTTCACTTTATTGAGTAAAGGGGGAAACAGTGGGGTTGCCATTTGGTTTTTTTGAGTAATATTTTTTTCAAAAGGTCATGGAAACCACAGTCCATATCCTATAGAGATTTACTTCGATGGCTTGCAAGTTGTAATGAGAGTGCTACACACTGGGAATTTTAATTATGAATCGGATTGTGATGATAAACATAGTTGCAGTTGCAATAATTTGGTTTGTTGGATTGTGTGAGGTGTTACTTCTCTTTGAAACTCTTTGAATATATAATAGTGATATTTGTATATATGTGTTTGTGTATATATTTGTTTAGCTCACAAAGCTTCATTGATTCATGTTTGAAATCTGAAGCCAGGCACTCCATAATCAGTAGCCATCTCAGAGCAGGAAGAAATAATATCTTTGGCTCTTGACTGCAGTTTATTTTGGAGCCAGCAGCTCTGAACTGAATAGTGGGCAGTATCCTAACCTCCAAGTTCATTCTAGGCAGGCTGCAGGATCTATGGCAGAGGGCTAGTTTATTTTAGGGCTGGGGGCGAACGTGGGCTGTCGCAGTTGCTGAACGGGTCACAGATCAGGTTGGAGGGGTGGGAGGAGGGGTGAACAGGTGAGAGCTGGTTAAAGACTTTCACATAGGTCCTACACTTCAATAGCTGCAAGCAGTTGCACAATCCCAGGCTGCTTCATTTCATTGTATTTCAGCATCTTGGAGAATGAACAAAAAAAACTCACTGCGTACCAA
Organism: Anguilla anguilla; assembly: GCF_013347855.1. Classification (NCBI taxonomy): domain Eukaryota; kingdom Metazoa; phylum Chordata; class Actinopteri; order Anguilliformes; family Anguillidae; genus Anguilla; species Anguilla anguilla. The sequence continues at coordinate 18,909,586 of NC_049210.1, forward strand.
AAGCTTGATCTGTTTGCTTCAGGAACAGATTGTGATCTGCGTGTTATTTTGTGGCAATCGTTACAATTGATCAATTTGGCTTGGTCAGTTGGGGGCTGACAATTGCAAATGCCTGTGTTTTCTACATGGGTGGTAAAGTCAGTTTCCATCTCCATGTTCATGGTGGGAATTTTCTGTCTTTCCACTGTTAAGATCCAACTCTAAGTCAATAACTTTGAATGAAACTCTCTTTATTTAATTATTGGGTCAAATAAACCCACACAGCTCTCCACTGACAGGTTTAAAAGAGTCCATCAATAATACAGCTTGAAACTCTTCATAAAACTAAGATAGAATACTTTCTAGATTTCACCTGGAAAATTCTGTGCGCATGCCACATTTTTAAGTAGCATACAAGCAATCTGAAACATTTACACCTTGGTAGATAGTCTCCAAGAGTAGTTTGAACAGAAATCTCTCTTGGAATGTATGGCTACAAGTCATGTGATAAGCAATTTTGTCAGAGACTATAGGGTAAGATGTCTTCAGGGTATATCAATCATTTTCATTGCTAATATGCTGATATTTACATCTGGATATATTGGTTATTTTGCAGTAGTATCGTTGTTCTTTATATCATATCATTGTGCAGCATTTTCCAGCTATCCAGAGATTTACTTGTGGCTAAATATTAATTCCTCTTCTTCCTTGAATACTTGAGCTCAAGGTATATTTACAACATAAAGAACCATTCATCTGTTCTGGTAAATAATCCTAATTCTGAGTGGAATAAATATTTAATTACACCCTTCACCCTTTGTTTGCATGTGTATGCATAATTGAAGTAGCCTGCATGTACTGCCACCAGAAACTTTCCCATACGTTTGGTGATAGCATACAGAGAAATGTATTTATGTGCCCTTGTGGTACATGATGCAAAAACATTAACTCTTTGAAGAGTAGGTTTTTTGGAATGGGTTTTTTTATTTTAATTTTTTATTTTCCAAAATTCCAAGTCAGTGTCCTAAATCTCCATTGCTTACCAGCACTGATTGTTACATCAGCATTAGAATGCTAAGTAAAGAACATTCTAATCACACATTTGGGTCAAAACTATAGGGTAGCCTAATAATATGTCAAGAAGTTCTTAGTCATCCACTTTAAATATAGTTACTGGAACCCCTCAGCTTTGGCCAGGATGGAACACAGTGTGCATAGTATCCGTTAATAAATGGAGGCTGTTCATTCTGCAGGCTGTGGAAACTTAGAGAACCCCCACAGTTTTATTGGCCATCTGACAAAGTTTACCTCTTGATAGAGGTAGTATTTGATGTCATGAAAGAAAAATCCATCTGACTTTTATAATGTTTGAAAGGCAGCCAATGAGTAAGAAACTACAAATAAGTAAGAGATATTCACAAAGGAAAATGTATTGTATATTGGCATCAAAATAATTTATATGGTTGCTGTGCATACACATTTTAGTGTATCAATGGGGCAATAGACCAATTTGTAGCCATCCTATGAATTTCCACAGTTAAAATGTTTGCAAAAATGTGTTACCTATTTAATAAAAGAAGGGCTAAATATAAACCAACTTTTTATGAGCAAAATATATTAACAACCCCAATAAATAAATAAATAAATAAATGCCATTTATTTTCTATTACTATGAATTTAATTTACCATACTGTATTAGCCAGCGATCACGCTTCTTTGGGAATTTCTGTATGTTGTCCATCTGTGAATTGGGGGTGTCATAAACTACTAACATGAGAAGATTTATAAGGGAATGGGCCTACTTGTCAGAACCAGGAACCTACTGTTCCACTCCACAGCTCAGAAACATGTAACAGGAGAAATCATGGATCTCTTTGGGAAGTCTGAACATATGGCTTCCAAAGTTACAGCTTTCTAGCCATAACATCCAGCCTGACAGGTGTACTGCATTTCACATGGTGCACCAGGTAACTGCCTTCTGTAAATTTGGCTCATGGAAACTCAT